>NW_020884900.1:1446475-1687297 GCF_003945725.1 Corapipo altera | reverse complement strand
AACCCCCCGCCTTTTCTCCTCACTTGGTTGAATGACTGCATGTCTGCAGCTCCATTCAAATCGGATTATCTCACTTTCAGAAATGAATTCGCCAAGGAAACAGCTGCTTATCACGAGGCTGCAAATAGGATGCCCCCCAGACCACCAGCTCCCAGAACCTGGGATGAGCAATTAGAAATGTGTAAGGCTGGATGAACATTTGCTCTTCATCACAGAAGACAAGCATTGATAAGTTTTCACAATGCCAGTTCCCTGCTGCTTTCTGTCTCACACTGCTTGCCCCAAGGTAAACTATATAATTTGAAAATTATGAGAAGTACATTCCTATTATTCCACTAAAGACATATGAGGTTTCCTATAAATACCTCTGGTCAAGCCTTTTAACACTTCTCTTTAACAAAAGAAGACAATCATGACTCTCATTTGAAACACAAATTTAGAATGCCCTGACTTTTATTTTCACTGTATGGTGACCACAATTGCTTATTTAAAGGAGCAATGATTATTCTGGCTTCCTTCATGCTCCTAAAACCAAGTTGATAACTTTTCCTCTTTTCAAATTTAATTTGGGCAACTTTTCATATACCTCTGCAGCAATGTCTGACCATATCAAGCTAGGTGTCCTTGAGGTGTCTTGGCAACAGGATGGAATTGCATTTCCCAGTGTGGGCACCTTGAACGAGCTGAAGAGCAGTGCATCCCACAAGTTCTGGCTTTCTGCACAGCACAGAAAGCACCAAAGACAGTCCTTTCTAAAGCCACTCTGCTGAACAGGCATTGCTCTAGGAAGTGCTGCTAAAATTTATTTACCTTCAAGCCCTTGGAAGCAAGCATGTAGAAGCTTTTTTAAATATTTAAGTAAATCAGAATGTCTTGTTTTTCAGAAAAACTAAATAAGCCATGCAAAATATTTTGATGTGAATATAAGCTTTCTTCAGCACTTACCTGATGCAAGTCTACATCCCAGGGCTGCTGCCACTTTTCAAATACAGTGAAAAATTTGTACACAAATAGATTTCAAAGGACACACTAACCACCGATTGTGAAGTATAGAGCAGAACACAGACTTGAATGGTAGCCTCTAAAAAGCTTAGCTTGAAGTTGCTCATGAAAGCGTCAACGTTATCCTGCCATGAACAGGTTAAAAAGGCAATGAAGAAGTGTAGTAGGTTGGGGAGAAATGAACCTTAGAATTCCAGAAATGTGTTGGTCTGAGACCTGTAGTTCAATGTCAGGGACAGGCTTGTTTCTAAAAGTGCAGATACAGGGAGGACCATGACACAAGCACTCCTTAGGTGAAAGAAACTGTCACCAAATTTAGTAAGTTCTGGACCAATAATCAACCTTTTTTCTCAGGCCAGCATCTGGTATTTAGATGATGGATTACATGACCTCTGTGTTCCTAAAAGAGCTGCATGATTCCTTCTGTCTCAGGCTGACAGGACCAAGGATTAATGAAGTCTGGAGCAGAGCTCCTACCGGTGAAATCAAGCAGTAACCATCCCCCTTCCTCCTAGAATGAGTCAGGATTCTTTTTGTTCATTTGTTTCACAGAGTTAGACACTGCCACACCACTCAATACTACCAAGAAAAAGAACAGCAAGAAGAAAACCCAAAAAGTGCTCTTTTGAATTTGCAACTTAGATACTGAAATGAAACATGGGAAAAGCTAGAAGGAACACTGAGACACTCCCTTTGCTTCAGGTTTTGACTATTGCTGTTCATCTCCCTGCATAAGCAACAGGGGTTGTAAAAATCCCATCAAAGATGTTCAGTGGTTTGCCACAGCCCTCATCCTTGCTGAGCTCATGGTTAAATGCTGTCAGGTTTTGGTCCCCTGCCAAGCACAGAGCATCTTGCCTCGGCATCATGGCTTTTGCTGGGCAGTTTCTTTTCTACATTCTGGCAGTTCTGAAGGGTAGGCAAGAAAAGGACAGACTAATTCCTGTTGCTACTGCATGGCTCAGGAAGCATGCAGTATTTATCTGTTTAAGCAAGCCAATTACTTTGCCACTCTCAATAGCACATAGTTTGATGCATGCTGCTACTTCTAGCAAGTATGAAGCTACAGAGCTGGAGAAGGGTCACTTAGCTTGTTACCTGTTCAACTCCTGTTTTTTGTGACTAAGATAACTATGCAAATAGATCCCAGAAGAAATTAGAGTAATACTCTACTGTGGGTTTCTGCCCTCAGACACACATGGCTGCCTCATTCCCAAATCACAGGGTTAATGACGAGATGCCTAAGGATGTGAAGGTGAACCAGGAACAGAGACATTGATTTTGCAAACTGCTGAAACAAACTCCGGATTAAATGTGAACCCTGGAGATAAGTAAAGTAACCCTTAAGGCTGTAACACCCTACTCCTCCTCTCTGTCTTAAATTTCTCTCTCTCTCCTCCTCTGCAACAGATTGATATGAATTACTCAATAATCACCACCTCCCTTGGGCTTCATCTTTCAACTGACAGCCAAGACCTTATCTCTGTCCTGTGAGTAAATTGTCCTGGGTTGTTCTTTTTCTAGTTTTTCAACTATTTGCACTGAACTTTAAGAACAGGATATCAGACTCTAATCACAGCACAAATTCTTCCTTCATTTTATAATGATCAGGAAAAAACATAGTAATCAATACTCATATTCAATAAGCCTTTAATGTGTATAAGATTCTACATGTGACTTTGCATAAGTCACTGTATTTTTTTATGCTTCTGCTCTCAGTTTGTTCTGATAAATTGTTTTTCTCTCTTCTGCTGCTTCTTTTGATTAGTTAGACTACAACCACTTCAGGACAAAACCTCTAAAGCGTCCCCTGAACTGCAGTAGTGCCCAAAGATACAGGTAATGATAAATACATATATATACATATACCATACATACAGGTACTTCAAACTAGAGTTATGATTAAATCTCTCATATTGGAATATTTTGGGATGAGAAGAGGAATATTATTAAACTCAGAGGCACTAAATTCTGGATCTCTTCCCCCCCATGGTGTGGGGTGGCCCAGTTCTAGTTCCATTTCCATCTGAGGAACCATTTCTGATGGCTTAAGTGGATGGGGGGGGAACTCCAGCGCCAGGGGTTTCTTCAGGTCCTGAGCCTGGAAGGGAGAGGTGCTCTCCCCTCTCTCCACCCACGTGACTCCATGGCAGGCACAGAGACAGCACACCAGCGTGGAGAGGAGGCAAGAGAGAGTTTATTGTTGGGGGGGTTACATTTATAGGCTTAGGAGGATTCACAGAGTAACCAATTACAGGTTGCAGAAAGGGGTTAACAACCAATAGGAAGGGGTTAAAAGGGGCCAATGAGAACATCTTAGAACATCTTCCCAGGACATTCCTGCATGGGAGACAATAGTCCTTCACAGGGGGTGTCTGGAAGAAGAAAGCATGAGTTAGCAAAGAGACTACAAAAAGCCATTTTGAAACATGTTTAAACCACAGTTTTCTCATATACTGCAGATTTCCTGCCACACTAAATAATTGCTATATCATAAACATATATCCTTAAAAGCCAGGTTCTATTAGCTGTATTCCACCATTCCCTTTGAGAGAACTGCCTCTAAGAACAAAAAGAAAATAACATTGCAGACTCCAACTCTTACTTCAGTTTAAAAGAAGTCCTTAACAGAAAATGAAAGAAATTATTTTAAATAGATAATGAGTTTCAAGGTGAGCACCTTACCCCTGGTACTTTTCAATTAAGAGTGCAGGACTTGCATGTCTTGAGAATACTATTACTGACAGTGCTGTTCTAATATATTTTTAGAAGACTGCCCTCAGGGCTCCAGTTTCTTCAATCCACATCCTCCTCTCTTCCTTCCTAGGTTCCTGCTGAGTTTCTGACAACCCATAATACTTCAACCTCTCTCATCCTTTCCACCTTCTTCCCAACTAAAAATGAACAAACATTTTTTAACCTACTTTATTGTTGTTTTTCTCACAGCTGAAGGCCCCACATGTGAATAGGCTGTTTGAACATCATCGAGAAAGGTGGTGATGGTTGATGAGAACTGTATTAGCAGACTGGCCTAAAGAATTTTGTTGGTGTTATGGTGTGGAATTGCATACAGATTTGCTCTGTTCAAGCCTCAAGAGTGCTCAGTGGTGGAAAAGCAGCAAAAATCTGTGTATGAATAAGCATCAACCCTCCTCCTACTCCTGTTTTACACTAAATAAAAAGTCTGAAATTGCTAAAAGGCCATTTTTGGGAACTTTGACTCGCTGCTTCTTACAACAACCAACCTGAAGCCCAAACTGGACTTTAACTAACTAAGGGCACAAAGTTGTCAGTCCTTACCTGTTTCCCAAGGCTGCTCTCCCAGGTTCAAAATAAAGCCACTGGAATGTCCAGAGGAGAAAAGTTCCTTTTCACCATCCCAGGACTGTATGGATTCAAACTGCTTCTCATTCCTTTACCTTTTTTCACAATAGATAAATACAAACCAAACAAAAGCTTCTCTAATTAGAATCAACATCTTGTCACAAGGATGAAAAGTTCCAGGTTGCAGCTATTGCTGTAACCACTGACAGCTGTGCTGTCATGATTATTATTAATAACAGCTACAAGTATGCTTGAAGTAGCACACGATCCTTGAGCAAGCAGCCCAAAGAGATTATTTATTTCTTGCCTCATGTAAGATTTATTGTATTAAGGGTTGTTTTGTAATTAATCTACAGCTCCTGAAAGCTCTACTAGCTTTCTGATGCAGGGATAATATGGATCCTATGAACGAGATGTGAAGATTATGAAGTGAGAACTAGTGTTCACAAAGCACAGGAACAAGTCTGCTCTTCACCACATGCCTGGCAAAATGGGGAGTTTACAGATCCCTAGACCTTTGTAAGAGGACATAAACCCCATTCTTTTATTGCAAATCTCAGCTGCCATTGCTAGAAGAAGCCAGTGATGTATCTGGACAGATACACAGTTCAGATAAAATTAAGGAAAGATACCATGTTCCACAATTTGCATTAACACAGAACAATGTTGCTTCACCTAAACCACCACAACTGAGGGGAGAACAACAATTTCTCCAGATCTGACTGAAAAAAAAAAAGCTCAAAGAACATTCAAAGAACATTCTAAAAAGAATAGGAGAGTGAGACGTAAACGTAAATTTACAGGTAAACATCTAGGCATATCATCATTACATGTATGTGTTGCTTGTTAGAATGCCAAGATACAAAGAATAAAATTCCATAAGTTCATATTTGCTTTTGCACATGTTAGCCTTTTACACAGACAGTGCAAACTCAAGCAAAGCGTATTTTAACAGGCTCAGTTTAGGAAGCATAAACAATAAATACAGCCCTTCACCTTGCAACGGTTACACAGATGTACAATCAGTGCCTCTGATAATAATGGTGGCATGACATAACACAGAAAGGAATCCACCTATTTCAAGACAGAAGCCAGAAAGAGTATGCTGGTAAGAAGCAGCACTTTTGCTTCATGAAATCAACCTGTGGTCTAAATCTCATACCCATGTTCATCAACATAATCCAAACTGCCTTTTGACTTTACATTTTTACCCTAATAATTTCTCCCCAGGAGCACCAGCTCTTTTCTAAGTGATGACATTTGCTCTGGCCCCAGCCTCTCCCCAAACCAGTGACCTCTCCAGACAACAGTAACAAATACAGCACAGTACCAGGACAGGTCAGCAGCAAAGCACTGCCACACTGATGTTTTGGTGGCCAAACAACTCACAGATGCTCTCCCTCTAGCAGAGTCATCCTCTAACCCACTACAAAGGTTCTGCAGTATTTGACATGCACACAGCCCATAACACTCAATAAACTCAAAGCACATTTGGCTTTTATTGTATCAAGTAACAGCTAAATAAAGAGTCACAGTTATAGATATAAAAATATATATGTAAATACACATAAAAATGTATGTTGCTGTATCTGAAGCTATCTGGGCTCATTAACAGATTCATGAAGTAGGTAGTGTATGTAAACCAATTTGCAAAGTCAGACTGAGATGGTTAACTTTAAAAACCCATCCACATTATCAATACAGGACTTCTTGCTTGGTTGTCAACCCTTGTTTTTACTAAAATAAATGCAATCTACACCAGGAACTATTAGATTAAAAATGTGATCTTCTTTTGTGTGTGAAACTATAACTTTAAAGTGATTTCTACTATACTGAATTATTCCAAATGATTTGGAAAGAAGGTAGAATTTTTTGGATCGTAATTCTAATTCTTGTCTCTTTTAAATGGTAACTGTTATAGGAAAATCTATTTTTGATTTTCCATTTTTGATCCATTTGATCCATAGATCAAAAATCTATTTTTGATAGATAAAACAGCTAAAACAAGTTTCCTCACTTGATTAAGATGACAGTACCCTGAATCCTATTTGTCTGGTAATACACTAACAGACCTGTCATTAAGCAGTAAGGGAGTGAGAGAGACTGAGCAACATGAGACACGTGGCAAAGTGAATTTTCAAGATTTCAAGTGAAAGCTGTCACTGTACTAAGCATAATGCCAACCTATTCAGCCTCATCTTCGTCTTGAAAATACATAGAAAAACAGCTGTGCTTCACAGGTAAATAAAAATACCTACACTTTCTATCCTGCCTCAGAAAACTTCACCAAAATTTCCCGTGAACCTCTGCTTCATGCAAGTAAAGGATCCAGGGGGTCTAGTGCTACAGTGCCTATATAGGGCACTTCAGCAGAGCAAAACTGCAGTGGACATTTTGGGTCCATTTTTGGGCTCTAGCCATGCAGCGGAGATGTAGCAGCATCCATTGGTCAGACAAGGCAATGGCTATTAAATTACATTTCCATTATCACCGCGTTTCAGTTTGTTAGGTGCATTCACTGCTTCAGGTCACGTTCCACCACACATTAGCCTTCACCTGCTGTACATGTCTGGGCAGCCAAACTGCTCCACCAGCCACCTGCTCATGCCAGGCACCCCAGGTAGCCAAACAGCTCGAACCTGCCCCCTAGTAGTGTTTAGAGATAACCTGGTGACACTGACAGAGCCAGCCCGGAGAAGGCTAACAATGGAAGTCTCTGGTAGCTCACTGAATGCATGTGAGCTGTGCATCCCTCAGTTTGTATGTTAACTGCCTCAGGATTTCAGAGAGAGCTAGAAAGATTCAAAAGACAAGTGTGCTCCCATCTGGTGAAAAATTCTCGTTAGAAGTGGAAGAGAATCCTGCTGAACCGACCACAGTGCCTTGCCACTAAGACTTTGGAACAATGTCGCACAATTTTCTCCAGCTGAGAGGAAAACTGTTTGGGAAAAGCTTCCAGTCACAGATTTTTAAAACCTCTGCAGGCTCACTCAACCCAAAAAACCCCCAGAACTTATGAAAAGGCAATCCATGTGACCCAAAAAAATCAAACCTACCTATTAGCAAGCCTACCTATTAACTGCATTAGAACTACCAGCTTGCATAGAGTAACTAATATACAGGAGGCTTCCCTCTTCTCAAATCCCTCCAAATCCAGATCTTTTTCACAGAATAACATAAAAATAATTTCACATAAGAATAAACTGAAGAAACATTGTGGGGTTTTTTTGTCTTGGCTTAGCCAAAAGTAGTTCAGCTCAAACAAGTCAAGTTTGTTAAAGCACATGGAGACAAATTTTTATAGATTTTAAGCAAACTTATCAGATAAAAGTGACATGACATGATAAAAATATTCTTCATTATTTATTACAAGCTGATCAAGAGATATATATGTAATCTATAATATCTATATTTTATTCCAGATGCTATCTAACAGAGATATATTCCATCAATAAGATTTTAATGTCAGAAACATTCATTACCTTCCTGGCTTCTATAATCTGTTGGGAAATTACTCCTTCTAAGCTAATCAATAACAAATCTTACAGTGATAACACAATTGAAGCAGCGCATATGAAATAAATGGTCTGATCAACAGCAATCCCTCTTCAATAACTTAATAATACATCATCTCTACAAGCCACTTAACTTAGAACTGGTATCATCCTGCAGGAAACAGAATAAGAAAACAATACTAATGAAACCATCTCAGCTGTTTTAATGACATGAACAGCAGTGATTGCTCTGGGTAAGTCTAGATAACATCATCAGTCAGTTATTAGCCTCCCTTTCCTGGACATCCACATCTTTTTCCACTACCCTAGTTGCATTGGAAAGAGATTTTGGAAATATGAGTTTAGTGTTGGGGAATCAAAGAGGTCAGAGGCGTAAAAATTAGTTCTACCAAGTTTTGTTTTTCTTGCAGAAAATTCTGGTTTTAACTGAGAAGCTCAGCTCACTACTTAAGCTGGAAGATGCCTTACCAACAAAATTTGAACAAAAATATTTAAAATAAAATACAATGCTTCATTACATGTCATCCTTTATTGTTTAATTTTAGCCAGAAATACATGAGCAGAAGATGCTAGCAATTTTAATTTTAAAGGCATGAAGAACTGTGGCAACCACCTAACCAGATCTGCTTGAGAATATGTGGAAATGCAGCTAAACTAAAAGCACCCCTCTTAGAAAGCAAATTCTCGTTTAAAGACTGTAAGTAGTGATCAGCAAATCACTTTGCTCAATAAATCACTGTAGCAGTTAATTAAAATGTACCCCTTATGTTCAGTTTTCTTTGGCAGTGAACTTGTAGAGAGCAGATTTTGTTTTATCATACATTACATTCAGGCAAAGTTTCTAAGGTCTGGCAGTAATTTTTCTCTACACAAATTGACAGAAACTGGAGGCAACCTTCCTGGTACACTGCCTGATGCTTCTACACCATAAAAAAGAAGGCACAAACATTATTTCTACTCCAATTTACGCTCATGGCTGGTGTCTCGAAGGTTTGTATTTCAGTTGCTATTATGTGTCACAACTCATGCCAACACATTTTTAATCATAACCATTACCTGCCCTGGCTAAGGTACTCCAATCTGGGGATACCAACACATGCTGCCATCACCTTCATTCTGTGGTGCAGATCTTTCTCTAACAAATATAAAAGCTCTTTAATTTTCTTCAGTTTTCCCTCCACACTGCACAGATGCTTGATGAAACGTACGTTGTTATTGTCTCCTTAATACCCTGAACTGACTGAACTCCACAAATGCTCACAAAAGGAAAAAAGATTTCCAAAGATCTACAAGTGCAAACAGGACAAAATCTGTTTTGGTTTCCTACAGCCCAGCTTTTCCTGTGGACCAGATTTTCCTCCTCCTTACCCCTAAGTTAACACAGACGCCCTCTCCCACTTCACAAGAGGAAAAGTGTTTCACATTAGACCTATTTAGTACTTCGAATTTCTATATTTATAACACAACAGTAGAAACTCGTGCTCCAAAGTCTCTGGACTCACACATCTATCTCCTGGAACTACTTGTCATCAAGGTGTCAAACCCAGGAACATCATCATGACAGTTTGTTAAAGTGGGTAAGTTAAAAGATTCTGCTAAGTTAACACTTGAATGACTTATGAACCACTCATTTTAATCTTTAAGTTTGAGAGAGTTGATTGTGTGTGGAAGTGCAAGGCTTGACAATAAACAAAGGAGTCACTCATAGGGCAAAAGGACAGCATTTTGCTTCAAACCAAACTTGCAAAATCATAGCAGGTTGTCTCTCCTTCTATAACTGTTTCACCTACAACCAATTGTCACACACAACAGTCCTGTCATCCACACAGGAACAGCCAAAATATGTGACAAGTCTGTGATCCAGACATGCTTTTTTTTTGTACCATTTTTTTATTTGCAGATGTTTTGTGAACAATCTGGTGGTTTGTACCATGATGTGCATGCTTAATGGTGCAATAGGCTTACTAACAGCAAATCTATTTTCTAGGATCAACTACCACGAAGGAGGATATTTCACCTGGTGCTCTCAGCCCTCAGCCTGCCACCACCTCTGTGACAGCTGTTACTGAACCAGGAGGGCCTCACTTCTCTGGCAGAGCTGTTTGGAAGAGCCCTTCTTGCTTAAGTCAGGAAAAAAAAGGCGGAGTTAGCCAAAGGGAACAGGTCTGACAAGTATGTGGGGTTTGGAGAGGGTGATAGATGGGATATGCTCTAGGGCTGACATGTCTCCTACCATGCAGACCCTCAGCACACACTATGGGCAGGTGTTTTTACCAGTGCTTGGACCCTTCTTTCCCATCAGACACTACTGCAATCCAGACACCAAAACACTGCACAGTGGCAGAAAGAGGCAAGAATTAAATGAAACTATCCACACATCTCTTCTTTACAACAAGCACTCCCTGAGATTCCAAAAGAGCTTATAAAATTCCAGACAAGTTAGGAATAACAAAAGGCATTTTAAGAGGCAGAACCCAGAATGAGTCACATTAAGAAAAAAACGGATGAAGTAAGAATCTTTTCCCTGTAATTTATGTCCTTGTAGTCAGGCTTGATCCAGACCAATCTTTAGTTGGGTGATGATTAACACTCCATTGTGAGTTCCCATGGAGAAGTCAACATTTTTCCATTTCTTCAAAGACTTTGCTTTTTGCTTCTTGTATCGTGGCCCTGATCTCTGAGTCTCCCTGAGTAGTCTGTACTCCACAGGTTTCTCCCGCCAGTCACCAAAAGCTGTTCATGAAGGAAGAGCAACCTCCTCCTTTCAAAGGCCCCTGTGAGCTAAAAGTACAGAAGTTGAACAACAAAAACAGGCAACTATTTTCTCTGCTGTCTGATCACCTCCTTTTCAAAGGGATTTAACTCAGTGCAATTACAGAGGAAACAAGGCAAAAAGTCACTACCTATCACACATACAAGAAATGTAAACTACACCCAAGTCCTTAATATTCTCAGAGAGCAGTTTTAGGTATTTGTGCATTGTTTTATGGCAACATGGACAGGAAATAAAATTAATTTAGAAAGCTCATATTGGAAGCACAGTATTTTCATCTAAAAGCCTGAGGCTATATTCTGAATTTTTAAATATATAAGCAAATATGATGATCTTTGCTATTTAGAAAGAAGCAGAAGCAAACAGGGATAAGAACATGTAGGTAAGAACATAACTAAAGACAGAGCAAATGAAGTTATGGTACAAAAAAGCCATCCCAATTTCCATTTTATGGTACAATATAATGAATCAAAATGAAATATTTCAGAGCAAAAAAGGAAGAAATGAGAAAGCTGGAGTTAGGTCAGTTAGTATTCCAAATAATTTGTTTGCAAAATTCAATTTCTTCGAAAGCAGCCAGCTCCTGACGGGTTGGGATTCTTTTTAACACAACAGGATTTTTCTAATAAAAGCTACTCTGCTTATTATTTTGTGACTGTTTGACATAAAATAAAGCTCATTACAAGCAGATTATACTGCAATTAAAACTAACAGTTTTTGCAAAGCATGGATTAAGGTCTGCACCACTGAACTCTGAGGGAGAGAGATTTGCCTTAGACCAGTGGATTAACATGCTTCAGTAAGTCTACTCTTGTTTATGAGACAGTGGCTGATATTTCTTGCAATCAGACCCTGTGTGACCTTTGGTAAATTGCACACAGTTAAAAGACTTGCCTTTGCAGTGTAGAATTCTAAAACAACATTTTTCAGTGTCATAATGCAAATCCAGTGTCAAGCTGAACATTCCAGGATGTGTTCAGTTATAGGACTCTTAATCATTTAGCTGTGGCTACAGGTTCTCCACTTGAACAGCACATCAGTCTGTCTGAGATCAGGTAGTGACTGCATGGACACCAAAAATTTGTAGGGAAGCAGGCAAACAGCACAGACCCATTTGTTGTTGCCTGTACATTTCTGGTTGGGATCTTCTGCTTCCTCAAACTGTTAAAGCATGGGACAGACTGTATTTCTTTTCTCCTAAAACATATTTCACCCAAAATATCCCAATTATAGCACTAGATGATGACATTCTTGAAGAGATGGTTTTGCACTGAGGAATTTGTGAATCATCAAGAAGAAAGGTGAGTTCTGCTGAATATATAACGCCAACTTTGACAGGAAATCTATGGCTCCTGTAAGAGGCAGAGTACCAAATTAGCAAAGACAGTACAGTTCTAGAAAACTGCAGCTCAGCAGTTAACTTCAGCAAGTGATAAACTTGGCTTAAGTGACCTGAAGATTTCACCTCCTCCTGAGCAACCTTTACATCAGTAAAAGAACAAGAGTGATTAACAGGCATGACTCTCCCTGGCTGCCACATAACTGAGGTGGGGCCATGGTGGGACAGACCCACCTGGTTGTGTTGGGCCTGTTCTTATGTCGAGTTAAATAGGGTGGCACTTCAAAATAAGGTGCTGGAAATACCCATGCAGCTCTTGACCTCCATTTTTAAAAGTCAGCAATCAGCAAGGGCATGGGTCTGCCTCCACCTTCCTAGTACAGCTTAAAAAATATTAATGATGAGGAATTTCAACAGCTCCTTCTGTTTGTGTGACCATTACAAAGGAAGGACACTGGCAGCTCAGACAATATTGGTGTCCAGCCCCCGTGTACATCACCTCACAGAGCACAGTTGTCTTCATGAGTTCTGCAGCTGCAGAAATGACAGTCTTCCTCTTCCACTCTGTAGACTCACCTTTTAAATATTAATGAAGTGCTCTGCCCACCTAATGAATGCAAGTCTCCTCTCCTGAGTTAGATGGGGCCTTGGGAAGCCAGTTAGTACAAGATTTTGCAGCTCCTACCAGTGCCAATTATCTCTGTTCTAGGAAGTGCTCACTGACTGAGAGCTTTCTGGTGAGCTGGCAAAAACCAAATTGCCAAAAATAATTTTCCCCCAAGGGCACAATCCACTTTGATATATTTCCTACTTCGAAAAAAATAGCAAGTGTTTCAGAACTGCCACTGATTCCTAAAGTGTTGGGCTGCTATTAAAGCACCAGCCTCAGATTTCAGCTTGACTTCCCTTGGTTTTAAACCATTTGCCTTGAAATGTAAAAGAGAGTATTATTTAAGTGAATAACAATGTAACGCAGCCTGAGTGTATATATAGATATGTATATATACACATCATATATTAACCTCAGGATGGTTTAGGGCTGAAGCAGCAAGATACCAGGAACAATTATGAGAATTACAGGATTTTTAGGAATCCAGAAAGAGGAGAAATAAGAAAGAAGTAGTAAAATATTAAGTTTTAGGACAACTTACAGAAGATGTGATTGATTACATACAGTATAAGTTGTCCCTCCTTTCAGCCATTAACATGGATAGAAAGCACAGATCAGGGAAACAAATTCAAGAGATCTTCAAGGGAACTGTGAGAATCCTCAGGGAGCAATGTCCCATCACAACACCTCCTAACCTCTGAATCCTGCCTGGCATGCCGTGCTCCAATGCCCTCAGGCTTTCATGCCAGTTAAGTCAAAGATTTGTATGCTGTTTGTGCATTTAATCCTGAGCTTTCCATTTCCCAAAGGAGGGTCTTAGTTTTCCTTATGTCACTACAGCTCAAACGCCGCGAGTTAGGACATTTAGAGGCTAAGGAAGAAAATGATTGGTCAATCTAAGAGGCTTCAGTCTCCCACCTTGAATGCAGTGGCACTTCAGTGCATTGAGGAGACTGGAAATAGCTGCTCAGTTAGTGCCCAGGAAAAACTCAATGTGGTGTTGATCACTAATTTATAGTTACCCAGACCCAGCCCTACGTTATTGGCACTGTAAAGATGTTTCTGTTTCTGAAACAATTCTCCAGTTCTTTGTGACTGTATGGTACAACTATGACTGAGGGGCAACTGAGATACCAGTTAGCCCCAGCACCCCCAAAAGTTTAATGATTAAATATATAGTATGTTCTTACTTTCATGTATTTTATGCAGTTCAACTGCTGCCAAGGACAAACCCCTAAAAGAGTTTCCCTTATAAGCATGTTTTCCAGCTTACCAGTGCCTGTTCAAACTTCAGTGTTCACAGCCTGGAAAAAAAGCTGTCATTAAATTCTATTTATTTATGGAAGATTTTCCTAAGTGCTAGAGAATGCACTCTCCTTGCTCCAAGTTTTTCACCAAATAACTTTTTGAATAATCTTTTATGCACTGGGGTTTTGAAATATTAAGCTCTGACAAAAAGAAGGCTTCATGGAAAAACTCAAATTAGAATCATCTCTTTTTAATGAGCCAAGTCTATGGCTGTTTCTCATAGTTTTCCATAGTGAAAGAACTGAGTTCTTGGATAAGGTGAGAAGCAATCAGAAGTGTCAGCAAAAAGAACACACTTTCTCCTAGTTGCTGTGTCAGTCTAATTCTATGCTAGAAAATCATACATTTCTCAGTACTCTCAGGAAAAGAAACCAACTGAATTATTACTTACAGTCTCTGAATTGCTAACATCACCTTGTATGCCAACATGGAAAAGGTCTCCCAGTGCCAAAATGCTTATACACCCAAGTACATGGAAATATTCAAGAACAATGAAACCCTAGAGAGTTCCTGGCTTTATATCATCATTTACAAGTGAGATATTGTATCATCTTCAATAAAAGAGAAGAAAAATCAATCCCAATAATACCCTGTTCACTAATCAGATAATAGATTCACCCCTTTCACTCATCCTTTTCCTGCAGACTTCCTTTACATGATGTCTTCCATGTACTTAAACAAAAGTCTCCTCCCTTTGAATTTTATTGGTGGATTTTTTGCTTAAAGGGCACATCTGACCTAAAACTATTATTTTCTAGATGGTCTAACCTTTTTTTCATAGAATCAAGTCATTTACATATAAGTACTGAAACCTGCATACGGACACAACTAGGGATTAATGGGGAATGTTTGCAGTCCTCCCTTTTCCCCATTTCACTATCCAGTGTGCAATGAAAGTGCTTGTGTAACATAATACAAATTCACAGATACTCAACCTGCTCCTTAACAGGATAGGGCTATAAGGAATAGTCTTACCAGTCTTTCCCCCTCCCATGTTTCAGGGTCTGTAAGCTAACATGTATCCTAGTGCAGGATAATTAATCATCCAAATATCAGGAAATAGTTAAATGTGTAACCATGTATATGCAACCTCCCCTCTGAATGTATTGCATGCCTATGCATAAAATACAGAGGTAACATCACAAATTGAAATAAAATAACATGATTACAGACTATGTATCAGCTAATGCTGAACAGTCCACCCTTTGCTTTATTTTTCATTAAAAATTCCTACTCTATCTTTTTAGGCAAAAAGAAATTGGAGGAAAAAAGAGCATCTTAGAAAAAGTCATTTGAGGTCTTTGAAGATCTGCAAAGTTGGTGCCTAATGTAAACTCCATAATCTGGGACTACCTGGCTAGATCATCCTGCCAGAATGTCCTGGCCTATGTGGGAACCTGGAAGAGGGACTTACTTCTGGTCCACACATCAAATTACAGACCTAAATGAAGCTGCTCCAAGATACAGTGAGAGGTTTTTCTAAAGATCAGAGCACAGTCGTGATGGAAGCTCTGAGTAGGAGCTGGCAGTCTACACAGCCTGCCTGCAGGGTAATCAGAGCCTGTCAATAAACCCCGTGCCCTGCCCGACTCATCCCTATTCTTCATCCCCACGGTCTGGTTTGCAGATACTTTGTATTCCCTGAATTGCCTCACTGCTTGAGCTACTCGAGCACAGAGTTAACAAAACTCAAACGTGAGCTCGTGCAGCTCTGTCTTTATAAAGGGAGGGAAGGGAGAAGCAGAATGAAGAAAGTGCAGACAATGCTGTTGCTTTACCATGGGCCTTTCTCAAAGCTATTGATTTTCTGTCGTAGCTTTCTACTGAAATCACAGCGTGGCCTTCAGGCTGACTGAGATGCATTTTTGTGTACACATACTCCCTGGTGTCTCTATATTATCACATTATCCTCACATGCCAATTCTCAGCATCCCTGTCACTACTAGAAGCTGACACACAAGTTTCCTTTATAAAAACATAAAGCTGCAATAAATTCCAGTCCAGCTTGAACTAAAATCCATTGTTGCTGATTCTTATTCATAGTAACTTATTCCCAGCATCAAAATTCTCCCTCTCCTTGTTTTTCTATCTTTGAGGGGAAATGCTGTTTTCTGAGAAGCTGTGCTAAAACTCCAATTAACATGTATAGCACTAAGCAAAAAGCACACCAGCAAACAGTCCTTTTTTAAGCCTATTTTTAAATCATATTATATTCAAGACATGTTCCCTCTGTTGTGTAGGCCCACACAGTCACTTAGGACTTACAGCTTCAATTGCTGGCTGCTTCCCAACTTTTCCCTCCCTACTGTCTTATTCTATACCAATGGAGACAACAAACAAGCCATTTCCACAGTCAAGAGAGGCTCCTTGCTGAGTCAAAAGAATGAGCCCTAGTTAGAGAGGAAAATACTCCTAGACACAGGTGTGCAAGCAACATCATAATTACAGTCAGAATAGATGGCCTGCAAATTGCAGTGTATTTGTAATTAACAGTGCTCTATAATGAAAACCACTCTGTGTGCAATTACAATCTAATAATGCCTCATAGCTGCATGAACAGAGCTTTATTTCACTGAGAAAACGTGGATTGAATATTCACAGAAGGAATCCACCCTACAGTGCAAGATCCTCAAGTCACAGATGAAACCATAGGTTTATTCAAATATTGATCAAATTAAATCTGTTCTTAAACACTACTTTACCACAGAGATTTAAGGCAAGTCAATGGGAGCTGCATCACGGAAATCTTTTCTGGAATCTGATGAGATGAATCTGCCAGTCCTGAGGGAGTTAGAAGATTAAATGGCTAAGCCACGATCCATCGTATTTGAGAAGTCATGGCAGTCCAGTTTTATCTTATTCAATGAAATAATTAATAGAAATAAAACCAGCAAATCTGTCTCAGTTTCTCAGCAAGTTTCTCCTCTCCCTAACTCAACTTGGACTCAATCTTAAGGGTCTTTTCCAGCTTAAACGATTCTATGGTAAATGGCAAAAAGGACAAGAGGCACAGTTGCAGCAGCCAGTACAGATTTTGTCCCAGAGTTTATAAGTCACTTTGCAGAAAGTGTAAAGCACTTCAAAACTCTGCTGGTGCCAGAGAATCACCATTAACGTCAGTTTTTAATACATCCATGGTTAATTGAATGAATTTCAGTGTAAAGATGTTAGATATTTGCTCGTTTCCAATTAAATGTTATTCTGATGAGGTCAGGCCCTAACTGTACAAGGACGCCCAGAGCTGCAGGATAATGACAAAAACATGCCCCAATTGCTTAAGAAAGAATTATAACAACGATTAGCATTTGTATCACACTTAGTGTCAAAGTATCCCAGAGTACTTCACAAAGCACATCCCTGCGCTCTGCCCCACGGTGCTTATCCAGCAGTCCTGGAGCTCAGCAGCACAACTGCTTTATGCACCAGGCCTTCATCCTCCTTCAAAGGTAGCACTGGCAGAGCCAGGCAGATCAGACTGAGTGGTCAGAGGGCAATATTGCTGCATTTATGGAGCAAACAAATCCAACAGTTCTGAGAGCTCCTGGGGCTATCTGGCTTTCTCCATGCCTCCTGTAGGAGTGACTTCCTAACTCCTGTCCCTTTGGCAGTACAAGAATATCCCTGTTGGAGCAACTTAAGTCACCCAGGGCCACAGAATGCCCCAGTCCTAATCAGTTTTGGACACAGCTCATTGTGAGAGAAGACAAAATATGACAGGCATGAAGGAAAGAAAACCTTTCTATACTGATTTTGGTGGTGTTCTGACAATTCATGTCAACCCAAAAATCTTGGCCAAAATAGTTTTAAATGGTAGCACAAAGTTAAAAGGAAAATGTGGTGTCTCACCATACTGAGGGATTAGTTTTGTCAGAACAAAACCTCCTATTGCTGACTTAATGACTTGGCAAAAGCACTGTAAATAAAGGCAACACTGAATCTGCCAATTCCCAGCTTGTCAAGCTCCTCAACAACCAACAAACCACAAAAGTAATTACAGACAGTTAAAATGCAAAGAGCAGGAGGCCACTTTCTAAAAGGCAAAATTACTGTGTCCCTAGAGGCTGGATTTAAGTCTACACCCTGAATTAATTTCCATTCATTTCCATCTGAAATTTGTTTGGTTTTCCCAAGATGTAGGTTTGAGGTGTTTTCAATTTATCTGAGACTTCATCATGAAGGAACTTGCAGTGCATACTTCAGTGACATATTTAAGTCCTTCATCCCCATGACATTTGGCAATAGCCAGCTTTCTGTGAGACAGGTTTCTAATCAGCTCAAAATTAAGACCTTCTTTTCAATATCTCTATTTAGAGTTTTCAGTATCAATGGGTCTTGTTTGTCTCAAAACAAACAATTTATTTGCAGGGACATGTTGAGAATCCTATGCACCTGTTGGCTCCAGGGCCTAAAGATGCTCCTATGAATATTTAATCTTGTTTTCTGTATAAAAGTGATATGAATTTCATCACGTGTCCACAAGTTCTTGTATTCCTCAGAACACTTCTTGATTTCTGAATAGAATCACACACACACATTCAGCATGGAAACAAGTTTGAATCCAGCTACACATATGTTGTAACAACAACAGAGGGAAACAAATGAAATGGTGCGATCCTTTCACATTGCCCATGCAGTGCAAGAAGTGTTGAGCGTGTGGGAATGCTCTTGTTCTCAGAAAACAAGAGATGATAATCATCCAAAAATTATCAAAGAAAGTAAATGACTATCCTTTTGACTGCTGGCTAGAAAGCCTACGTTGGGAAACACTAGCTCCTGTCTGGAATTGCATGCAGCAACACCTTTGTGTCCAGTTCCTCTCTGCACCAGCACAACTCCTGACTCAGCTACCGTGCTGTAACTGTGCTGCTCAAGACTCTGAAAGCTGCTCACTGTTGGGCATTCACACCATTTAACTTTAGGCATTCCCAGTTTGATACCTCACCTCTGTGTAGAGTTACTGAAGGGAGGCAAGTTCCTAAAAGGGGTTCTCTGCATTACCCTCCAGAAGACTTATTTTCCTTTGGGAACCCAGGTTCTTAAGAAGTATTCTAAGAACATCCTCTATTGTTTCACTTTTCTATCTCTTGGGTAGAATATGCACTGTTCTTTCACAGTAGATAATTTATTCAGAGGCATTTTCCAAGTCAGAGAAGCTACGCTCAGCCCCAGCTGAGCTTCTTAGTAAATTTGCCCTATGCAGGACAGCAAATACAGAGAGGGCAAGGTTAAGGAGTGTTCAGCTGCAACAGTCTGAAGCTATACAAACTCCTCAGCCTCACCAGAACAAAAAGAGTTTAAATTTGATGAGGAGGAACTCTTTTATAAATCTGGGAACAGAAGGTTCCTATGTGTACTGTACTTTCCTCTATGGTTTCCCAAGGCCACAGAGGAGCCCAGGCAGATGCTGATTTGGAGAAGCCCAGACCATTTCTGCCAGTTGTTAACAGGGGCAGGGCTGAGCAGGGCAACAACCCCAGCCCTGCTCTTTGCAGCTGCACATGGGAGTGCACACACAACGCACCAACCGCAGACTCTTACCTGTCATCTACAGAAATAACAAGGTCATTCTCAGGGATCACTAGGAATCACACTGCCAGAGTTATACACCTTCATGGTGTGAACTGCTTTGGGCCCAGACAACATTGTGAATCGTAACCAAGGTCAGCAATGTTTTAATACTTTCCCGTTTCTTTCTTCAGCACACAGAAGTAACTAAAGTCCTCGTAAGACCTGTTGTTTCCTGGCATTCTCAAGGCACAACCAGAAATCAAAAATTTCCAGTTGCTGTTTGAGTCCTTGAGGTTAAATCCTCAAGATTTAACTTGCTAGAGTATATCTGCATACTTCACTAAAAAGCTCCATTAAAGCAAGGTAAATTTGTGTCAGATGAGCATATGACAGCTTCTTTCTTCCCCTTATGCCTCCTTACCACAGACATACCAAGCACCTTTTTGAGAAACTGGTGCTTTGTGTAACACTTTTTAAGAACATTGCTAAAAAAGTAGTCTTCATTATTCACAAAAGACTACATAAGTTATCAGGCTGGTATTTCAGTCTTCCAGTGTTATCTCTTGCCAAGAATATACAAGTTAATATGACCTTTTACGGTATTTACCCTTAAGATGCCTCCAAGATACAATGGGATTACAAAATTTGAAATCTGCTGAGGCAGATCAAATATTTCCTATTAGAATGACCTGAAAAATACAGGGTATACCCATGTGTTCCCTAGAAATTCTCGTTCAGTAGGTTTCAGGTTTTTTTCCCCTCTCTGCTGATTTTCAGACCCTTAAGCATTTCCCTCTAGATCCCCCAATGTCAGCATAAAAACAATATTCCTGCCTTTCTTAATTACCTTTCTCAGATCTCTAAGAAGTAGCTAATATACCTCCAGGGATCCATAGAGAATAATCTGAAAATGATGAGTTAATAACCTCATAAGGACAGGCCCTCAAGTGATTGCCCTTCAAAGAAGGACACACTTTAATAACACTATATATTATATACTAGGTGCCCATTCTTCTATCTTGCGTTACAGAAATAACAACTGCAATCTTTGTAATCCTTTGAAACGAGCTTTGTTTAAACTGCCACAAAACGTGCCCAGAGCACACTGGGGAAGTCAGGGTCAGCAGAACGGTGAATCCCAGGCTCAGTAATTACACACAGCTACTGTATGCAGAGTAGACTTGATGGTAACATTTATTTTTATAGGGCTCCCTCCGTGAGGAGGGTTACAAAATGCTCCATGCAGAGCCAATCACTCACAGTTCAAGCAACCAGGGATGGCGCTGAATGAAACCTTCATTTTGAAAGGAAGGTAATAGAGATTTTAGTGCTGGAACTTTTAATGGTAATGCACACCAGAGAGAAATAGCACTTAGAAAAATGTACTAATGATACTGTCTTTTCAATAGAGACATCAGAGCAATGATTTCTATGGCGCTTTTGATCCTGGACTCTGAAGGTGAAATTATCTGTTCAGGAGCTGATGCATAAGTTTTTATGAGGCTCTCATTAGCCTTAGCTTGAAACTTTCAGTGGTGCACATGCTTTTGCTAGACACAATTTAGAGGTAAATTCGAGGAAGATGAAGTCTATTAAAAAACAGCAAACTTCAAACCCAACTATTCCACTCAGGTGTTTTTTTTTATCTGAATGCTCATTAGATAACTCAGAACTATTCTCAAACCCCAAGGAACACTCACTTAGAAAGTCTTATAAAGCATATTGCAGGCAAATACAACTGGTTTGTAAAATAGATAACAAACTTGGCCAACAGGCATGATCCAGGGTACCTTTCTCTGAAATGCTGGGACACTGACCTGTGGGAAGGAAGGGGGGGGAGGGGGAGGGGAAGAATTCAAGACCACTTCTTAAGATTGTGTAGAAAAACAGATTTTCAAGTGTTTATCCACAGGACCAGGTGCCCAGTTCACAAGGTAAAAAAAAGCCTGGTTGTAACTTTATCACCTCAGCAAGAAGGTATCAGTGCTCTTTTAAGCCTTAGTCCTGCTTGCAAACGTGGAATCTTTGACAAACGTTATCCTTGTTGATGAAACAAATAAGCTATGTAATGTTGGCTCTAACCTGCAGCTGAAACATGTGTTTAAATTATACACAGAACAAACTCAAATGCCGTCCATGCTTCAAACGGTTCTCAAGAATGTATATAAAGATTTCTGTGAAAAATTTGCAAAAAGAAAAAATCCAAACCTGTTTCAAAAGTTCTTTGCCTCAGGCAGCAGGTCTATCTCTACATTAAGTTTTCATACACAGAGCTAGAGAGCAGATGTCCAGTGTGAGCAGAGAGTTTTCAGTAAAGATCTCTCAGTCATAGATTTGTGTGAGCAGCACGTGCCCTGTTCAACAGAAACATCCAAAGCCCAAAGATCAGGATTGCTTAACCATTTCACATAAAAAAGATGAGGAAGAAATACAGACAATATAGTAGCTCATTGAATGATGCTGTTAGCTGGCAAGTCATCTGTCAACCTGCTACTGGGCTGCCCGCTGGAAAGCAACACAAATCTGCACATCAGGTGCTGGATCCAAACAACAGCAGGAGGTGGCTGGCGTTTAGTGCCCCATGAAATAAACCCAAAGTATTTAAACTTTCAGGACTTACTTTCAAACACCCCAATGACCCCTTCCCTTCACAGCAGAGACTGTGTGGCAGCCATCATGTGATCTGTGATACCTTTCATCACCAAAAGGCTACTGCCACCAAGGGCTCTCCCTCTTCAAACCAGCACAGCAGGTTTTCTCTTCATCTGGAGTTCTGCAAGTAGTTCTACCCAAGGCTGTGTTAGCACAGACAGTGAGAGTAAGAGAGGAAGTGTAAGCCCTTGCATGTTAACTCTCAGCACTCACAGCTGTGCTATTGCACCAGGGGTAGCTGAGCAGGGGAATAATTTCGGAAAGCTGCCAGTCTAGGCAAGGCTATAATGAAGGGACTCTCACCATGGATGTTTTATTATGCAAGAGGCAGCTTATCAGGGCTTGGCTGCCATCACTATCACAGTGATAGGCAGGAACACAGGAGACCTCAGCTGTAATCAGCTTTCCCTTACACTGAAGAATACCACGCAGAGTAAATAAATACAAACCATCCTCTGCTCAGGGCTATCTGACATCTGTTCATGGCAATAATGCTTTTCAAAGACATCCATGATTGCTAGATTTGCCTTTTCTTCCTGTCCATCAACCTGTATTTCTACTAAGCTTAAACAGTAAGAAGGGGGAAGAGGGATAATAAAAGAAGGGAAAGGGAAGTTTTGAGCTTGAAGGCTGAGCCAATTTCCCTCCAAATGACAGCCCCCATTCATAATGCTGAACATCTCTGTGAACAAAACACACAAACAGCAGGTATGTACCATTTTACAAGTGGCACACAAAATATGCCAAAAGTTTCAGTTCCATGAACAGAGACTGATATTTAACAAACAAAAAAAGGAGGTTCATCTGAGGAGTACTTCCCAGTTGGAAAGGAAATACTTCCAATGGCTTCTCTGGCTATTCAGACACCTGTTTTCACAGTCCTTTTGTGAAAACCTGAACACCATTTGCTCTGTACTGCACATCATGTTAGCTAAAATTAACACTTTTGCCTTTCAACTTTTTCAACTGGCTGAATTCTGACTTTCCAGGAATCACTTCTGTTTGTAATTTTAACCTGGTTTAATGTAGATGGAAATAGTACAGTGTTTCAAGCTGCCTGGCTCTGAAAGAACAGAAAGGATGTAATCTCGGAGGTGGGAGAGAAAAAGAAATGCTTTGTTGTATCAAACTGCTCCTTGTTCAAAGGGCTCTGCGACAGCTCAAAGTTTTGACAACACAGTTGCATTTATATCTCCTTGTGATGAGAGTTCCCATCAGCTCAAACCTGGTATTGTGCCTGACTGGCAATTCATTACTTACTGTAGTGTAGAAGCACTTTTTAAACCATAGCAGTTCCTCTTGAATGCTATCTTTCCTCTCTACCCTGAGCATGCCGAGTAGCTGACGTGCCCAAGTGGAATGTCACCACTGAGCTCTGGGGCTGCATTCCCCAGCTGGTGCAGAGGAACAGCCTGTTTATTCCAAACAAGGACCTGAGATTGGTGCTTTAAATTATACTCTCTCCCCATCCACTATAGAGATAGCCAAGATATGTAAAATGAGTAATGAAGGAGCAAAAACATAAAGCAGGGCTCCGTTCAAGAATTAATGTGCTCATTTTAACTCAACAAGTTCAATCTTCCCTATTTACAGCCTAAATTTTCTCCTTTAACACAGACAATAGAGGGAGAACACTGCCACTGCTTCCTTCATGGTAAGCAGACAGGTGCATGCTGCTTGTTGGAGGAAAAAAATGAACCTCCTAATAGGATAATATAGTTTAGATTATATTAGGTACAGAAAAATTGAGATGAGAAAGCTTTAAGGGTGTGAATATCAGGAAATGTGGGGCTGATTACTACAAAGTGCTGAGCCTCCACGGTTCCTGATGAAGTCACTGGGTGTTACATGTGCTTTATAATATGATCACTACTGTCTTTTCACAAGTAACGGATGAAAGGTAGATTTTCATACAACTACACATCCAAGTTTCCTTCACTGAGTATTTTTTAAATATAAATTTTAAAAATATGCAGCTCATAATTCTACCCATTTAAACCTCCATGAGTGCACAGAGCAGCATGATTATTTATAATCCGTATATAGAATGTAGAAATCATGCAGCACTCAATGAACATGGCACTATTGGATATTCAAACAAAGGAACAACATTACGGATATATTCCTTGAAAGAAGATCAATTCTCTTGACCAACGTAATGGAAAGAAACTAAGGGCTAATGAAAAGATCAATCAAAGAAAATTCAAAGACTTCCAGGTATTTCTTAAATTAGAGATTAGGGGGAAAGTGCTTTTGTGTCCCTGGGATTTTCCAATGTGTGTCTGAGGGACCAGCGTGCTCCACAGTTTAGCAGGACATGTTCTGACAGTGGATAAACAGAGGATCCTACGGTACCAGCTGCACCTACCTGTGGGCTTGGCAGCCTGAACTACTATCATTTTAGTGAAAGTGAAGGTACTGCAGTAAAAGAACAAGATAAAAACTTGGCAGCCAAGAGCATTCCTGAAAAACCTTTGCACCTGTGCCAAGGGTGCATCTCTGCTGGTATCATCCCAGACAGGAGACCAGAGCTAACAGGATGAAGGGCAGGAGCTCTAGTAGAAAGTCCATCAATGATACTTTAAGTAACTTGGACTGTGAGCCAAGAAATGAATAAATTATAACATCACAGTCTGCACTCATGTAAGTGACAGGTTGCTAAATTAATACTTATTTTATGTTAGGGGAGCTCATTACCTGCAGAAATGTTTATGTGATCTCTAGAAGAAAAAATGTGCCTTTTTTTTTTTTAAATTACTGTTATTGGCATTTCTATTGACAGGGGAAAATACAGAACCATACAAAACTGCCCAAATCACAACATAACACTTTAATGTGTTCATCAACTAATGTTAATCTATAATTGAACACCATGTAGGTACTCAGAAAATCCATTTATCTATATAGATTGTTCCTTCAGGATCAGTGCTTCAGGTTGTTTTACATAAGGAAAGGCATCCAAGGTCTAGGACACTGTTCAAAAAATAAAAATCATGGATCTTCAGAAATACTCACTAGACATTTCAGAAAAGACATCTGACAATTAGAATGCTTGATAACTTCAAAAAGAATACACTCACTGAAGATGTCCACCATAGAAAATGTCTGTAAAGACATAAAAGGACTTGATTGACTTTGAAAATAAGTAAAAACTTGTTCAAAACTGTGATCCTGAGGTTTACCCCCAGCCATTTCTTTTCCTTACACACATGGCCCTTCTTTTCAATTGTAAAACAAATTTGGCAAGGAAAGCAAATATATTTATTTTCTAACAGTTTTCAGTATTATCTGTTAACTGTCTCTACTTGCCAAACCAAAGTTGTGAGGTAAAAAAATTGAGACAAAACCACGAAAATCACAATTGAAATAAAAAAAAAAGGAATACTTGTATCTCCATTAGAGAGATATTACTCTTACTTCCTCTGAGTAAAAACGCTTTGCTGTGAAGACTCACAACTCACATCTACTTTTGAAACAAAACCCCAAGCATGCCCTGATGATAAGTAAAATATCAGAATGGGTTCAGTGTTAGGTTCAAACAAAAAGCACAGGGTAATAGCACTGGCACAATTCAGGACAGAGAGAAATGCTCTGCAACACGGTAGTAGTCTTTTATTTATTGAAAAACACATTTCTTTGCAATACTACACTGTAAACCAATTGTTACCTTTCTCAAAGACTCATAATCTCACAAGTATTCGTTTCCTCCAGTAGCCCCAGTTGTTCATATGGATTTTCACATTGTTAATATGGATTTGTAAGAAGCTGGAGATTAAAAGTCTTTTGAAACATTTTCACTGCCAGAAAAAGATGAGAGTATGAGCTTGGCAACATACAGAAGGAAAAAAACCTTGTTTGAGGACACAGAGAATCATGTCCATGTGTGACAGAGACTTTATTAATGGCAACATGCAGGTTATTGCTGTGCAGTTGAGGAGAGAGTGCTCCAGTGTGTGCACACACATGGTAATTGGCAAGAGCCTTTCCCAGCACATCAACCAGCTCTGGCTGTGAATTGTGAGTAACTTGTTATGATGGATGGTTCAGGTTCACTAAGACAAGCACATGAGGTGTCCAACCTTACCTGGAGTTCATCTGAGCAGCTATCCCAAGTAATGTGTCTCCTGCCATGAAAAAGAACTGGAGCAACTGAACTTCTGCACATTCTCTTGGATTGAGATTTCAATAAAACTTAATAAAAACAGTTTTCCAGCGTAAGCAAAGAGATGATACCAAATCACTACCTGCGTCACAGATCTGCTGAGAACTTGGGGATAAGGACTGATAAGCAGACAGACTTTATTTTCCTTATTAGCAGAAATAGAAAACTAGGCAAAATGGAAACGTGATATGCCTTAAAAGGAAATCATGTTTTGAATGCCTCAAATGACAGGTTCCATGAGAGCACTCAGAATTGGCACTCTGAGCTAAAGGAAACTCAAATTATTAGTTTGCTCTGAAAACCAAAACTGCTGCGCTTTACTCTAAAAACATTAAAATACCACACAGTCTGCAGGACAAAGCCAAAGCACATCAGCAAATCTCTTACCTCCTTTACAACTCCTCTTCAGCATTTCAAAAATTAACCGCTTATCCCAGCTTTATCTAAAGGAGACATGACATTTCATGAGACTTATTCATATTCTTATATGTCTAACTAATAGGAGATTTCTAGAAAATACTGTTTGTAATAGGAATGATAGTGTGCATCTGCTCCTTGTCCCACTTCTGCTTTGCAGTGTTTTAAGTAAAGGACTACATCTGAATTTGATTTCCTTCTTCCACTGGTCTCCTTGGTACTCAGAGAGCCAAAGTCACCACTGAAATCTTGGCAGAGGCCAAGCTTTAATTCACCAGTAATGCAACCCATTAGAATTGCAGATAAACTGTTTAAATGCTGGATACATTTATGCAAGTTGTATATGAGACTCTGTCATTGATTTATCCTTTGCCAACCGTTTAAGCCCTCTGGAACAAAACAGAGACTTTCAGAAAGCTACTAATGTTCAGTTCAGCAACACAACACCCATGAGTGAGAGGAAATGCTACTTTTACAAGCATTCTTCCGTACCCTGAAGAGAATACAAATTATTGGTATGAAGAATTTTTATTATTTACTGTTCTTTCATTTCTTGACTTCACAAAAGCATTAATTCATTGATTTTTTAAAGCCAAAACTACTGATGAAAGGGTATCAACCTTTACTGTACTATAAAGTGCAGTCTGCTGCCCTCCAAAGGCACTGCTCCAAATTAAATGATTCAACTCTCTAAGGTGACCTTGTGAAATAACATCCATGTGTTTACTTTCTCTGCTTTCCAAATAACCCTTGTTCAATTTAGAAGTGAAGAAACGATAGTTTTCCTAATTGCCAGCCCTGAAAACTCAAAGTTTTCTGAGACTCCAACTGAGTCCTTCAAGCTTGTGCATCAGCAGGAACAATAAATACAGGGAAATAGTTAATGGTTCTCAATGAAGAGAGTAAATAGTTAATGATCCTGGGAGCTACCTGCAAGCAGGATGGACTCCAGCTCACTCCTTCACAGCTGTGCTGAATCTGCAAGGCTCACAATAAAAAAGCAATAAAAGTTTATTTTTGTCACCCAAACGATGTCATAATTCATAACACACAAATACTTCAGAGTTGCTCTACAAGAAAGTGGCTGATCTACACCTTAATTTCATAGAGCAGTAAACCAAAGGTTTTCTCTGCCTTTTTTTCTGAAATGGTACCCTTTATAGCAGATATATGTTAGCATGGGCAGCAGCTCAAAAAGTCCTCCCTGGAATGTGAGGCTGATTGGTTTTATTTTAATGGAGTTCCAACATGATCCCAAACAGCTGGCTTCAGTCATGGCTGATGGATTTGACTCCCTGTACTTGAGGAAAATCTTAAATTCCTCTCCAGAGCAAAAAACTAACCTACATTCCCAGCAGGCTCACAAAGGATCACCAAGAACAAGCATTCTTCCACCTAAGAAAACAGAGATAAAGCAGGGCACTGGGTCACTAGTTAATCTCCTACTGAGACAGGAGAAGAAGCAGAGTTGTTGAACTGCTTTTCTACCACTGAGGCTCAAAGCTTCAGCCATCACAAACTGGCCCTGATAGAACTTGGCTGAAACTGCCAACTTGGAAGTTGAGCACTGGTTGGATTGCACTCCCAGACACTGTTAGCGATCACCAGCAGTGCTTGCAGGAAAACTTGCAGCACCTGACTCAGCTCTCGCTGGACAATGAATGGTAGCAGCCATTGCCCAGAATGAAACATCTCTAAATTACAGCCATTTCCTGCCTACACACCAGAAGTCACAGGACTATGTCTTCCACAACATCACTTACCTACTTTTGTCCCATGCTGCTCCTTGCAGCAGAAGACAAGCTTCCCTTCACAGTTTAGAGACAGACACTAGAAAAGTCTGCTGCTGAGTGGAAATTAAAGCTGTAGTAACCATTAAGCTGAGAAAACTCTGTTAATTTTAGGAGATAAATATGGCAATGCTTATTCCACCTTCTTCTATACAAGACTACTTTAGGTATTCCTGAGAAGATGCATGTTTCTTTCTCACACATTTACTCTTCCACATTCAAATACAACCCTCACCTGATTCCAAGCTGGAGTTTGCATCAATGGCCTATGGTGCTTTCTGAGACTGGTTATCTTTAAACCAGCCTACTCAACAGTGAACATACTACATTTCCATGTGCTGCGTAGATCTATTCTTTTAACTTTTTTTTTTTTGGCAAATGTCTGAAATGAAAGGTCACATAGAATGCACCATATGGAGCAAAACAAGATATGTCAGCTCTATTTTTTTTTTCATTTTTGTATCTAGAACCAAGTCCACACACACCTTTTTTTTTTTTAATGTAACCAACTATCTGCACAACTTTACAGAAGGCTACGAAAATGAGCTAACTAAACCAGCACTGATTACTTTTTCAATGGAAACCTTCTAAGCCCAGGTGCAAGTCAGAAGCAGATGTGGACATCCATTTTCTCTTTATTTTCAGGCAAGCAGGCCTATCTATCTAACTTTATTCACCACCCTTGGGAGGTATTCCTGCTGCCATGGTTTTAGGATGCCAAAAGGTAGGTTCTGTGAAGAGATTAATTTCCATTCAGATATAGGAGAGAAATAAGTTCTCCTGGAGGGTAGTTCACAGCAAGACCTATAACTAGGCCCTCAGAGTATCACTTCTGATAAAGCTCTTTACCCCCACTGAGGAACCAGGGAGAGGAGAAAGGCTGATTTCTTAAATCATGTCGTTTAAATCAGGCAATTTCAGTATTTTCTCATGGCTGAAATGGAACGTTTGGGGTTTTGAAGCTTTTCCTGATTTTTTTTGTACTTGAATTCAATCAAATCCAACCTATTTGCATAAAAAGCCCGTTTGGAAATAACTAGCTAGAAGTGCCAAATTGCCAGCCCTGGAGGTGAAGCATTTTTTATGAGCAGTATGGAGTTCTCATGAGCAGAGGCAAGGGAAATCTCTCAGCACAATCACTTTCAGCACCCTTCATACATGCCTAGCACATAAAGACCACCAAAAGTGATGGCATGGAAGGATTGTTCTCAAAACCCTTGTAAATTGTACAATCTTTGCTAAAAATTCTAAATAGCTTTAAGTGTGTATAAACATGCACTGTCCTTTATTAGGAACTCTTAAAAATATTTTGATTCATTTCCCATTGAATTTTAACCGGTAATTAGCTCTACGAAGATCACGAGGTGTGTAATGTGTAATGCAACTTCCATCTATTTCCATCCTGAAATGAATCAGAAAAATGAAGAACTTCATGGTAGAAGGTTCTTGTGATTCATGGTGGGTTTATGAGTTGTCAGAATGAAGAATAAATGCAGTAGCTTAGTGGGAAAATATAACAGCCATTATGTACATGACAATAGCCCAGGTGCAGTTTCAGAATTGAGAATATCCTCATCCAGCAAAAGCAATTAAATACATGCTTAACTTTAAGTAATCCCACTGGAATCTACAACATCTAAAAAGTAAGCAGTAATCATGAAGCAAAGTGTTACTCCTCATTCTGAAAGAATATTTATATAACTGAATGTCCTAACTGAGGTAGAAGAAGAACTGCATGGTGAATTTCTCACTCTTGAAATTATTTATCAAAAGTTTGAGGTATTATTTTAAGTGTGTGTGTGTATGCATCTACATGAAAGAGGACAAAAAAATACCTTGTTTTCATTTGGAACCCATTTGCTTACATGTTGGAAACACCAGAGTTTCTGGAAAGCGAAGCGTGGATTACAAGAGACCTCTGAATGGCAACAAAATAAGTGGTAAAAAAACTATTTTGCAATTATCTTTTTCAAGTACATTCCTAATTCTGATTCTAAGTGACCTTAAAGTCCTTAAAGTCCACCCTCTGACACCCTTGGCTATTTCTCATATATCAACTCCTCTTAGAGACAGTTGTTTTGTTGTATATGATCCTGTTCAGCTGTGGTTTGCTACAACCTTTTCTCATAGCACAGCCAAGTTAAACACCAAGCATCTCTTGTGCTTTTCTGTGATAGAATTACTGGATGAAGCACTGGCGACACAGTTGTGTGGACATCTCATTTAAACAATGGTTGAGGAAAAAGCCCCATGATGGATGAGGTGCTCAGTGGACTAGGTTCCCTAATAACTCACTAAACCCAAACAGCTCATGATTTTTTTTTTTTCCTCATAGAGCCCAGAAAACCAACCATAATTCTGTCTTTCAATTGCTTTGAGAATGAACCACTGGGGGGCTAATAAAGAGTGGAAAGATTGCATTTCTCTCACAGGACTGTTCTGATAATAGCAAGTGTAGAGAATACCCAGGATGACAGAAAGGTTTCTAGTCTGCTTATATGAGATGATTACAGGCAGCATTTTGTATGCACTTAGCAGAGCATTCACCCAGGCAGTCAGGGTTGGTGACAACAGAGAGAATCAAAGACCATTCTTTTCCCTGCTGCTTGTGCACAGCCAAGGTCGGGCCTACAGCACAGTGTCCACTTGGACTGCACAGTAACAACATCTGCATACCTGCAAAGCCCATACCTTGTGCTCTGCAGCACAAGACTCCTCCCTGATGCACCTGGGTAGCACATGATGCTGCCTCTGACCCAGTGACAACAGTGAGCAGGGGTAGCCTCACTAGCACTCTGAAATGACATTTACAATTGCAAACTGAGAATCAGACTTGTGTAGATTCTAATGAGTCATAAATCAGATCCAGAGTGGCACAGTCACGTGCTACCACATGGCTTGATCTTGTAGGTAGCCATAACAAGTTCAGGACCCTTGCTGCTGTCCCCATCTGTCCAGGCAACCAAGAACTCCTCTTTGAAAATAAAGTGACTACTGTCTGATAACTTGCTTAGCATTTTGAGTTCCTAGGAATCTCCTGCAAACAAAAAAAGACACAGGACAGCCACCGTAAAGACAGGGGTGCTTAGAATTAAGGATCCTCACGTGTGTCAGACCTGTGTTCCACTAACAGCAACACACATCTTGGGGCCTTCCCCTGCCTCACCCTTTTATCATATTGTAGAAGGTACCAAGTCTGTTAATTAGTGTTGAGGAAACAATGCAAACTAGCTGAAAGTAGCTTTTCTGCCACTGATCACTGACAAACTAATAGGCCTGACATTTCCTTCAGCACACCATTCCTTTCATTAATGCAGTTCCACAATTATTTTTTTGAAAATTTGTATAATACTCTCCCATGACAGGAACTGATTTACAAATATAAGACAAAGATTAAGAAGAGGTGGACTTTCAGCACAGCGAAAAAAAGTTATAATGAGGTTCATAGTCACAGCCAGGGAGGTTGTTATACTGACTGTGAATCTTGGGCAGACTTAGGTAATAGCAAGGATCTCTTAAAAGGCAGAGGGGGTCAGCAGCAATTTCCTGTGATGGGGACCTGTTGCTAAAAATTCTCAGAGAACAGGAGGAGCATTTCATTTGTGGCAGGCCACATGCAGCAATTCTTATTAGCTGGACTATGAGAAGACAGTAACTGGTATGGCAGATCCCCTGTGGAAACTAAGGCAGGCAGAAAGCAGCAGACAGTGCTGTACAGAAGGCCTCAGGATCACAAATCAGTATTCCCCTAATGCATCCTTACTCCCTTTCCCCTCCTGTGTACTGCCATGTTTTTTCCCTCCCATCTTTTTCTCTCCCCCTCCTACCAAATGCTGGGGTTCTGTAAGACCAGAGGTCCCTCTCTTTCTGATAGTTAAACTAGGTCTTCAAAAATGACCCCAGCTCTCTCTAAACCAAACTTCACTGCCATACAAACCATGTCTTTATGAGCTGTATATTCACACCCCATTTTGTCCTACTGCTTCCCCTTCAATGGCAAAGTGGGAGGAAAATCACTGACCTACCCACTGCAGTCGTGCTACAACTCACACCCTGATCAGGGTTGTGCCTCCCTTCCCTCCCTGCTGAAGATCTTTTCTCCCTTTTTTCTTTTGCCTATCTGACTCAGGCTCAGCACAGAAAGGTGTATGAAGGCTACCTCCTTGACTGATCCCTTGAACAAGCTGACAGCGCTCTCTTATGTGAGACTGCCAACATTTCTTCAAAAGACTTGCACAACAACAAAGACCTTCTTCAGTATTTCAATCTGAATTATTGAAAATAAATTGCTATTTTTTATTTATCCTGTTGCTCTTTGCAGAGTCAAGCTGCCTCCAGCTGTCTATCCCAATGGCTGCTCCAACCCCTGAGCAAAACAGGTTTTTTTGTCTTCATCCTTACATACATGAAATGTAACAGTAACTTCACACTCAGTCTGAACTTTGTATTTTCAAGTCTGAAAGAATTTGCCATGTGAAATACTCAACCTAAGAGGTTTGTTCTGGATTTTTATTTTCAGGTTTTCCTTGGCGAAAAGCCACCACCCTCTCCACATGTAAATATGATCCCTTGTCCAAAATCATCAGCTAGGGTTGGTGGATTGAAAAGTGAAACACTTTTTGTTTCCAAAGTTTCCTGGACAGGTCATGATAAAAATCAATGCCCTTGTGATGACGCTGCCTGGGGTTCTTGAGAAAAATACCGTACATGACCTTATAGTATGTTTGTACCCATCTATCCTCCCACTCTCATTCCTTCATTTTCTCAAAGTATACTTTTAATCCATTAACAAGTTTGAAATCTAAGCAATTCCAAAAAGTTGGATGAAAAAGGCAGCCCCAAAGAAGAGAGCTTTCTTAGCTGCAAAGCCTTAGATCCCAATGAGCTTTTTTATTCCCCACATACTAAAGATATGCAAGCTATTAAATCTACTCACTCCTAAGCACACAAAAATCCAATCCACACCAAAGATCAACCATAGAATCAGATTTTAACAGACTAAACCCCTTCACTGTATGCACTGTTCATTGAGCTGTCTGTCTGAGAAAGGCCGGGCTATGTCTGACAGCTGGGTATGACTAAGCAGCAGACTATGTCTATGGACAGGGATACTCCTTTGAGAGAGACAGATTCAAACTCCTTTTCACTTCAGTTCCAAAAGTGAAACCTGGGTCCTCCCTGTCCACACCAGGTACCCCTGACATCAGGCTTCTAGCTGCTCTTTTGCTACAGTCTGTGACATTTCCATTTGCTTCTGGAGATGCATAATTTCTTGGACACTAATGAATTTCCATGAAAGGTTTCAGTTTCAGTGAATCAGCTTTTTCTGATGACAAATGACACTGACAGAAATTTCTCTGCCAGCTTTCTCACATTGGATAACCTTCAGAAACTCGATTCACCTCTGTGTTTCTCCATTTTGAAACAGGGCAATAATACTGACCTTTTCCTTATAACCCTCTCTGAGATCAATGGACAAAAGCACAATGTAAGAGCAAAGCATCATTGTTATTTATTATTCTAAGCATCAGAGAGATCATAAAGGAAAAGTAAAACACTATGATATTCACTGAGGTAACAAAATAAAGCCGTTCCTCTGACAACACTTTTTAAATGTTATAGCTCAGATTCTTTTTTTTTTTTCTTTGGGTAGCTAAAGGGTTGATATAATTCCCTGATATCGAAGTGAAAAAAATTACTTACAAAGTAAGTAGGTAAAGCAAACAGAAAAAGAAATATTCTATAAGCATACAAAAAGCCACTGATACTTTTCTCTCACAGCAAGATTTTTTGTTTCCAGCATTTTCTTGAGCACACAAAGAAACAGTCAGGAAAAATATCTCCATATTGCAAATGCCAGATCCAGAATTTTACACTTCAGGGGTAAAATTTCTTGATATCTCAGAATGCAACTTACATTCTAGTAACAAAAGCAGATTAAGCACTCAGTATTCTGCCACTCCTATCATCAGAAAAATATCCACACAGAACAGTGTTCTATCAAATAAATCCCCATATCAACAAAGTATTTACATATTTAAATATAATTCAGCAGAGATTACCACCCAAAGTTATTTGTCTCCACACTTCAGTGAGATTACAAAATATTACAAGACACAGAAATGTTCAAAAAATCTGCTCCCTTCTGCAGATAGCTTTGGAGGTACAAAAATGCCCCCTAGGTTAGTAAAGAACACTTCCTCAACCCCAGGTCCCTTACGTTCAAGGACCTGCAGTCAAAGGGAGATTGAGAGCTTCTCTGTAGCACCACTCCACTGGAAAGGGTTTCATTTCTAAATCCAGGCTGTTGCCTGAAATGGCCAAGAGGGGCAGCTTTTCAATGTCCAGGTGCGAAGTGGATCAGAAAAGGTACAAGCACAACTCCCACCCCAGACAACCTGGCTATAGGGACAAACTGGGACCTCTGGAAGAAAGGCAGTAGGAGAAGTCACGGGAGTGTGGTGCCATCAAGACAGGCCAACCAGCCAAGACTGATGTTGGGTGCAGACGAGTTTGAGGATACCCAAGAAAGCTCACACCATCAAATCTCAAGAGAAAAGGCCTCCTTTACTTGATACAATCCTGACTTCCTCTGGCAGACAGTCCATCTTAGGCTAGTACTTTGTATCCTATTTCCTTGGTGTTTCTCAGTGATCAGAACTTGAACATATGGACCCTTTCTTGTTCTAAAACCTCTGCACAGATGTGCCAAAAAAGGTACAAAATCCCTGAAAAAAAAAAAAAAAAAAAAAACAAGAAGCTACATATATCACAATACATTTTGTAAGGGCCCAGTTCCAACTTATATGTCAATATAAATATAGAAAGCAAGAACACTGGGCAAGCAAGGAAAGAACAGTTTATATTCACTGACATTCAGGCTGCTGCAGTTGGTTTCGTCCTGACCTTCCTCATCCCCACAATTCCACTTTCTTTCAATTATCCAGGTGTCAAAGTATAAAAATCCTTCTAGAATCAAGGAAAATAGGAAAAATTAAGTCTTCTTTGCTACCTACATCTTTCTTTCCTACACCTTCTATTTTTAGAGTATTTTTCAATTAAGAGGCAATATAGCATGACCATAAAAATTATCACAGGCTCCTAAAAATCCCTTTTGGCTTTGGAAAGAGCCTTTAAAATGTTAAATAATATCTGTCAGTGTTCAACTCATTAAAATTCTTTGGAAAAGATTCAAACTCTGTGCCTGGGAGAAAGAATTATTTCTGTAATTGAAAGAAGAACACCAAAACACAAGTTTTTTAATAGCACTTGGACTCCTGGGAGATTAAACAATCAGCTATCTTGTCAATTCAAAACATACACTTGGGCTGGTTTTTCTGCATTTGTTGGTTTCAAGGTAAAAACTTATTATTTAATAAAATACAATTAGAGCATTTTGCACAGGAAGTTCCAGATCCCCCAAAAAAACACGTGGAGAAGCTGGTGAATCTTCACACAGAGATTAATCCATGCAGAAGGGAAATGAAAGTTAACCTTCTTGCCAGCCCATAATTAGTTTCATATCACTTACAAACTGAATGCATCTACTTTTGAGATGCTGTGAGTTATTTTCACGTCTCAGGCACAGAGCAGTTCATTTAAAGAGGCTTCTCTGTAGCTACCTATCATTTCTCCCCAAGATGGTTAAGTGGCTGCTTTGCAAAAAGCCATGCATAGAAAGAAAGGTATCTAACAGCAATGACCCTCCTAGCAAAAGACATCAATCACAGAAACAAAATAGGTCTCTGATGAGCAGCAGCACTAAGATGACATTATTGGGGCATCTCTCTGGTCTTTCAATACCTTCAGGTACTTCACTGAATTTCATTTGTCAGAAAAGCCCTTTGCTCTCCAGCTCTGAAATCCAAGTACAACTCTTTCTTTCTCTCCGCTGGGTCAGTCTGTTTGATCGCTCCCATTCCATTCTGGGCAGACAGTTACATAAATGATGGATGAGAAACTGAACTTTTACAAAGTTCACAAGTCGCTCACGGTCAGTTCCATCTGTTTTAGCCATGGTTGTTTGCCTTCTTGTTTTGCTGCGGGGTTTTTTTTTGTGGTGTTTGTTTTGGGCTTTTGTTTGAGGGGTTTTTTTGTTGCCGTTGTTTTGTTTGGGTGGTTGGCTGAGTTGTGTTTGTTGTCAGTTGAGTTGTGTTTGTTTGTTGTTGGTTGTGTTTGTTGTTCATTTTAAAATCTCCTTTAAGTTGGTTTATGGAGCCCTAAACAAATCACAAACCTTAATCTGCCTTTTCTAGGTGTCTTTCTAGTCAGTGTTCTCACTTTCTTTGGTAACTTGTTGCAGCCTCAAGCTCTAATTAGGCATGCAATCTGGGTTTTGCATATATCAACAGTTTTCATTGGCATTAACTGGAGCCATATTTGCAGAATCAAAGATTAAATGCAACCATTAGTGGCTTCTCTGTTTTTGCTGGTTATGCTCATTCACTGTTCATTGTCTGCAAGGTTGCTCTTGCATGATAGTGCTGATTCAGGGGATCAAAACTCTGCATCTTTTTTTTTTTTGTATTATTAAATTCAAACCCTGTCTAGAGCTATTGCTCTATAGAGCTTTTTATCCTGCAATAGATCCCTGCAAGACAGACACACAAATACTAGGTAAGTTTACAAGCCTGTATGGAATTATTCTTCTATAACCAAATCCATTAGGCTGGGAGGCTTGGTGCCTGTTCCAGCAAACCAGTAAAAGCAGGGAGATATTAGTTACTGCAGAGAGACAAGCACAGTAGAAGTAATTAAAACAAAGTGCCTCATGCTGAATCAAAGCTTATGGAAGAAAAGAAGGCAAAATTAGAGCAGAGTAAGGATAAACCACAACAAAGCTGTGAAAACCAGATACAGAGGAGGAAAAAAAGGTCATGATCCAGAAAGTCTTGCTTCCAGCACAGGGACATGTATTTGAGGTAGCTCCTTAAAAAGAGTGCTGATGTCAGCTATGGAGACTGACTTGGCCACATCTTTTATCAGCACTTTTAGCACAGTCTTCTGAATTTTCTCTTTCAAACTGGCAAGAAAAACTATTCAGAGCTAACCACTGTTTTTTGGGATGGTGGTGGGGACTTCCTCCATGGTCATGTTTTTGAGCACATACGGAGAGCCTCTCCTCAGTGGCTCCAAAGAGTTCAGTGACAGGGTATTCTCAGCCCTCACTTGATATTCAGAGTATTAAAGGGACTACTCCATGGTCACAATGTCACTATGAAAATGCAACTGTACCTCTGTTACAACCAGAAGGGTCTGGAAGTTTCTTCTGAACTCTGCACTAATTTGCTACCATTAAAATCCAAACTCAGGTAGTTTCAGAGACTTTAGTTTTGTAGTTACCAAAGAACCCTCTGACTGGTTTACTGTCCTCCCACTTGCATCAGCAGCATCTACCACTGCTCTGTAACAGCAAGACACAGCACCTCACTTTGTACTGTGGAAACAAACTGTACTTGTCAGGCTACCTGGATAGCTGAGGTTTCATATCCCAACTGCCTTTTGGGGGGTAAAATATGACTCACTCTACCTCCCTTGTCTCTACAGTCTAATGAACAATGGATTTTACTTACAATTGCAAAGGTGATGAACAAGGAAAGATAAAAACACACCAGTGGTACCCAGCACTGAAAACCAATCATAGAAGTAATTACAGATTTCAAACTACTGTTTTTTCAACATTTCTGTAAGTCACCTATTTTTTCCAAATATCAGAAGACAGTCCAGGGAAGATTTATATAACCATTGCTAGACAGTCTTAAAATGTATACATGTATACACAGATATATGTACAGATAACTTTCCCTACAAATTTGCCATTGTTTTATCCTTCACCCACCATGGATACTTTTACAGAAAATATCTAAATTTCTTGTTTAGAGATAGCATAACATAAAAATAGAGGGGAAAAAAGGCCAAACTGAAAAGCCACATCTGCTCCACGTGCATGAAACACCACAGTCCCCCAGACATTTAACAACTCTAACCCTCTCTGAGCTATCACAGAACTTGAAGGACACTGCACAGTGTTACAGAATTTCAGAAGAGCTGAGAATTTCTGTCCTCAACCTACCTACTGAATTAAAGTCAAATACAATCACAAGGCCCAAAGCCATATCCAAACACTATGTAACATACTCTAAACTCCTGCTGAACTAAACCAAACAACAGCCTTAGACACAGGCAGCACAACCACTACCACTCTGCCAATTTGATTAATAAGGGACACTCTTTCTGTACTGCTTCTCCTTTATATCTTTGGATTATTAAGGCTACAACAACTATCAACTAGATTTTGCAAGCCTAATGAGAGAGATTATTCACATTCTCATGCTGGCAAGTGTCAGTCCCAGACAGAATGAATTAGTAGTTTAATACTATCCTAGGGCTTTATAGCAGAAATTAAACAAAACATAGTGCTGGCAGAGCTGGTTCAGAATATTCAGGTCTCATGAGCCTGTTTTAGGTCTTATGTTACTGGAGGATGACTGTAATCTTCAGGATATTAACTTTCCTGCAAATAGCCATGGTCAGCTGCACTGCTATAGATATCTTTCTTCTATCTAACAGTGACAGACAGCAAGATGCAAACCTCTGACGAGTTGCAAGAAGGAAAAAGAGTACTCACCAACATCCACCAGTGCTGCTTTAGAGCAGCTTTTTACCTTGGAGAAGAGCAGCCACTACTTTGAGAACACTGAGTGAATAGTGATGCATTTTGAGATGCCCCCAATTACATAGAACTGGTTTTAGGGCTGCTTTCAAAAGAAAGGAAGGGGCCTAAAAGGGAAAAGGTTATATGATAAAAGTCATAACAGAAAACTAGAGAGAATCTAATGAGAAATAAAAATTAGAAGATAAAATAGCAATATAATCGCTAAATAATTAGAAAATAATCTGAAGAGAAGGGAAAAGAGGAATATAGCAAAGGAAAGTTGGTAAAGAAATGGGCAATTCAGGGTTAGTAAAATATTCAGAAAGGGTTCTTTTCTGTCATCAGTTCATGAAGATAAACTGCAAATGAGCCAAAATGTAGAAATTAAGGTAAATACATATGCAAAATACTAACTGTCTGATAAAATATACACTATATTAAACAAGAAAAGCTAAGAATGATCTAACTCCTGCTCATCAAGCACATGAACTATCCTACCTTTGTACTAAACCAACACGTTATATTTTGATCTGCTGCACCCCAGGAAGAAACCTGATACAAATATAGGAATGATCCTGTTTGAGTATTTTATCACTGCAATATGAGCCTTTGGGGGGCTTTCCATTACATTCACTTCTGAATCCTAATTTCGAATTTATTCTGGCTTTGATTCAAGTGCAGTGCCAGAGCACTTGAAAAATCATCACATGGGAGCAACAACAGGGCTTCTGCCTACTGCTAAGGAAAATTCCCAGTCTGACCACTCAGGAGACTCCGTGGCAGCCACACTCCCAAGGACAGAGACTTTCACTTCTGGGACTGAAGCCTCTTCACAGCAGCGGCTCCAGTGGCCCGAGGGGTCCCCACTTGTCTCCCTGCACACCCCACTCACACAGCCCAGGTTTCCTTACTGGCTCAAGTTTAGTTACATTGATAAACAGGACGTGGAGTTTCTTGAATGCTTTTCTTTTTTACGTGGCTCTGGTCTTCATCTTTCCAGGCACAGATGGCCTGGCTCCATCTTTTACACACATTTATGAGATCCACCAAGCCACCTCTTCTCCAGAAGAACAGTCCCAGCTCCCTCAGCCTTTCCTCATAGGAGCGGTGCTCCAGTCCCTTTCTTGTCTTTGTTGCCCTTTGCTGGCACTCTCTCCAGGACTTCTGTCTCCCTGGCACTGGGAAGCCCTGCACTGGACACGGTACTTCAGGTGCAGCCTCACCAGGGTCGAGTAGAAGGGAAGGACCACCTTCCTACACCTGCTGACAACACTACTCCAAATGCAGCCCAGGATACTTAGTCCTCTTTGCCTCTTTTCCAGCTGCTCAGCTCCCAGCACATAATGAAAGTGGAAGTAACTGTTCCCAGGATTTGCCTGGAGGTTATGACTGTTTAAAATTTAAGTCAATTTTCAGAGTCCTAAGTGTCAGATCTGAGAGGAAAGGTTTAATATTTTCAAAGCTTTTGTGTGTAAACTGAATTTGCCATTTAAAGCCAAGATCTTTTCTAGAGCTTCATAATTAGAGAACTATATACACCCTAGAAGAGTTAATAAGAACAGGCAGTATTATTTAGGATCCAGTTTCAAGTCTCTCCAGTCCTTACCACAGACTTTTGACCTTTTGGATCTTTTACTGCCCAGGTGAAAGCCCTGATCACAGGAGTTCTGGTCATTCTATCTGACCTTTTCTCCCAACACAAGCAAACCCTCTTACAAACTGAATCAAACTCAAGGAACCCACTCAAAGGTCCATGGAACCCAACACGTTCTTACAGATGACACATTCTCCCAACCCACTCTAACCAGCATCACTGAAGATCCTGTCTGATAATCAACATTAGTTACCATAACTACACAGTAGAAATTACTCAACAAAGGAAAAAAAATCCCCAATTGCAAATTACATTAAAACACAATAAAATCCCCTATCAAAGTAATTATCTGAACCACTGATGCAGTCAAGTGCGAGGCATCTGATCTGTAAAAGGAATTTGTTTATCCAGCAGAATTTCAAGCCTTTAAGAAAACAGCATCAGCAGGAACAGCCTGACAATTTAAACCCCAACACAGAAGAATCTCAGATCTTAAGTAAACATTTTGCCAACAATTTAGTTAAATTTGAAGAGGTGGGAATACAGAATGCATAGAACTCTAACTGTTGTCCTGCCTCTTAATAGCACAGAAGGCTTTTCAAAGAGTTTTTTCATTGCACTAAATTCAATCAAGTCTTTTAATAGTTTAATTTTGACAGGGCCCATGAATGTACAGTTCCCATTCTCTCCTTTGCCAGTCAAAGCAGTGCCAGATTTCACTGTAGAGCTTTCTGAAGCACTGACGTGCACAGACGAAAACATGCTCAGCTTAAAAAGATAAATGTTTGTCAAAAGCAACTGCATTTCCTGCCCATTGTTTCCCCCCATTCATTAAACTTATTGCCCTCATTTTGTCAAAATAGAAATTCTGTCACTGCAAACGTAGTCCTAAAGTCTACAGTTACCAGATGTGAAAGTATCTCATCAATATATTAAACACATGTGTACACAATGCACTAAGAAACTCCAGCCAAGCCACCAGGCTTTGTATTTCTTTACTCATTCTTTCTCTGAAAAAAATGTGCTCTAGAAAACTGAAGTGCAAATGAGAACGTGCAGTTACCAATACCACTAGTAATTTACGATAAGTAGCAAAAATGAGAGGTTCTCTTTACATTTGTATCCTGCAGAATTAACCAAATAAGAGGAAATCCATTTTATTCCTAACAGATCAGGTGCAGTCACAGGCAGGTCTGTTCATGGATATTTGCATCATATAAATTGCATTGGAAAGCACCTTTTTTAAATACCTCAGTACTTTTAAATTAGAAACTCATATATTTGCACTGAAGATGGATTAATTTTCCAGAAGTCTGTGCTACCTTAGGTAATTACTTATTTACCAGAATGAGAAGCAGATAAACCATTGCACACATCTCCATGAAACCAATCAATGAAGTCCCTCCATTGACTTCAGTTACCTTGGGTTTAAAACTTAACCAATGTTGGATACATTTCTGCGTAGAGCACAGAATTCTCCACCTGTCTCAAAAGCCTGAAGATGAGCGTTTCAGCATCAGTTTGGCATGCTTTCCAGTTCAGGGCTGCTGAAGGAAGTTAATACACTCACTGGGAAAATTTCAAATCCATTTTCAGCTTTGAACTGAAACATTTTGGTCTTGTTTTTCTTCAAGTAAAAAATAACAATTGAAACGTATTTGCCCAAGTGGTTCCCTTTTCTCAGGGGAACAGACATTATATCTGTGGCCAATGAAAAAGGGTGTGATGTTACCAGAGTTAGGTGGAGGCCTGTGGTTTTGTCAGGTTTCAGGCAAGGCAGTCAATCAGGAAAGTCTACACTTACAACACAGCTGTCTACAGCAGCAGGTGTGGTATCTCACTCTTTCAAGTTATAACTTCCCCTCACATTTTTCAAAGTGAGTAAAAAGAAAGTGAATATTTTATTGATGTAACACATGAGATAACCATCTGAGAAATCCAATATGCTATTGAAAGATGACTATTATTGAAGATCACAGCAGTTCAAATAGAACCTTTTCAGAAGTAAATCTTGAAATTTCCCATCCTGTCCCTTTGTTCTGTAAGTGTCCATTGACTGAGACTATGATGTGCATCCTCAAGCACTAAGGGTTAATTACTGTGTATCACTTTTACTTAAAATAATTTCACTAGAAAAGGCAGCTGTAATAGTCTATTGTGTACTTACCTTCAAGGAGTCCAAGCACATTTTCTTCAGAAACCATAGCAATTTTAATGTTCCTGGCAAACAAAGAAATAATTACCCTTGCAGTCACTGGAATCAACTATGTGCACACGATGAAAAAAACAACTGGAAAGAAAAATGTCCATTTCAGCCTACTCAGACTGCAATAAATTACCCAAACTTAAGGTATAGTCAACTTCAGCAACAAAACTTGACAATCTTTTCTCTCGCTCCCTCTCTTTCTTTCATTTTATTCATTCTTTGCTAAAATATGTCTAAAATTTCTGTGAAAAAGCAAGGTTTTTTAAGGACATACAGGCATCTCAAAAAGCTACCTCTCTGTGTATTCTGTGAGTCAGAGAGAGGTAAAGGAAAACACAAAAGGAAGACAGAAAAAAAATAGAGAAAATGGAGGAAAATTGAAAGAGTAAAGTCTTCTGACAAAAGCCTCTCCACTGCACTTTCTATAAAATTTCTGAGTAGCTTGGAAAGCATTCCTGGTTGTCCACAGAAATGAGAAACTCCCCTAAATGTGGGATCAATTGTAATGAAATTCATAAATCCCACAGAGCAGTTCAGAGAAGACAGGGACACACTATCCTTGTGGTAGGACAAATGTTTGCAGAGTCTGGAAAGCAACGATAAAAGTCATAGCAATAAATTATAGTCATTCCCAGGTTTTCTTGGGTTTATTCTTCTGCTCTGCAAACTTAGAAATACTGAAGACAAACGCTTAGCTCTTCATTAATTCATTTGCAGTGATTCCTCCAACCAAACCACAAAATATAAACTGAGGAGACAGTGAACATCATTGTCTCACAGAAACGCCAACAGCACAGAGAACTTGGTATGGACTATTGAAATCTAATGGAAAACCAGGCTTCTCCTACCACTGCAAAACTTCTGTTCACCCAATGTCCCTCTAAGGTGAGAATTTACCCCAGTTTTACCTCAAATGGTCTTCTTGTCTGAGATGGAAGAAGAACCATTCTGCCATGTTAGCAAAAACTACCCTGCTTAATACTGATGTGCAGCATTCAAACCCAACACATACACAAGGCTTGTTACACAAAGGAGAAAGGGATTTGAAGAAATTATCAGTAAGAATAGAAACAATTTATTTTCTTAGGGGAAGCAAATGATCTCCCCTGTACAATTAAACTTTTTTTTTTCTTAGCATGCTAATAAATGTAAAAGGATGGACATCCTAACAAAATGGTTAGCAGAGGGAATGGGGAATAATACAGCTTATTGTGTTTCAGATTAGCTATGCTTTCACAAAAAGACTGCTCCAGCAGGCTGAACAAAACACCATTCCCTTGTGGGTTAGAGAGGAGAAATTACCTTTTCAGGTTTTTAATTTTTAGCTTAAATTTATGAAACACTAACCCACGATCCATTAAAGATAGAATTTACCAGTACAGTCAGCAAAGCAGGAACACTTACAAGCTTTCAGAAGCATATTTTTAAAGGAGAAAAAACACTGGAGTCAGCCTATTCCATTGTTCACATACTTCCCTCTTTGGCAACACTTCAAAAAGGAATTGGCATATGAAGCTGTACAATCTGTTCTCCTTAAACAAGTCAAAGATTTTGCTTTTCTTTCCTATTCTTTGATATATAGGGACTTTTTGCAAAGGGAAGGGACAAAGCAGAAGACACTTTGCTTCTTTTCTTTTTTTTTTAATGTACAGGCGGAGGTAACCATAGACCAGACCAAAGAGCTCCCATGTCAAGCAGCACAGCCCAGCCTGTCTGATATATCACAGAGGAACTATACAGGCAGGACAAATGTAGTGTTATTTCCCTGAAGCACCCTTTCAGTCTCCAGCAAATTGCAGTTTGGAGATTTCTGGAGCCATAAGCAATGTCTTGATATTTCCAAGTCCTCAGAGGAATTGTCCCACTGCTTTTCTGAGCTCTTGTAAACTCACAGCATGTAGAATATTCTGCAAGCTGTGTAATCTACTGCTGCTTTTTACCAGTGCTGAACTGATCACCTGCTGATTTCATTTGATATCCCTTAATTTTTCTGTTGGAGAAGGAAAAAAAAAAATTAACTAACTTTTCCCTGTCTCTGTCTCTCCATTATATTCTCTCTCAGACACCTGTTTTCTGACCTAAAAATCTTCCTCTGTATCACTGATTGTGCAGAACTTTCAGTTCCTCCTTAACACCTTCTTATGCAAGTTATTTCAAGTTATACCCAGAAGCCTACTGAGCAGGGAGAACCAGGGACAGGCACAGGATTCTGGATTGTTTTGATTCACTCTATTTCTTCCACAATATACCCAGCATATTATTTGCTTTTTAGGAGACTACCGAGAATTGAGCTAATATTTTCACCACACCATCCATCAGGGTGCTAAAATCTGATTGCTAATTGAAAGAGACAGCTCAGAACCCATCATTTTGTATGTACAGATAGGATTTTTTTTTCACTTTGCATTTATCTACACAGAGTTTCATCTGCCTTTCTTTCACCCAATGACTTCAGTTCATATGATTTTATTTGAAGTTGGTCTCTGTCATTAATACCTTGGCATTCTTAGGACTTTCAATAACTATCATCTGTCTATTCACTCAATTCCCAGAATTATTTTGACCATGATCATTTTGAAGATTATATGGTGATCAGCACTGGCTCAAACGCAAGTTTCTTTCTAACAACAGCAATACTTCTCAACTTTGAAATCTGATCATCCATTTCTATGTTATTTTTTTTCCATGCAATGACAAGGATATGCAACTTATGGCAACTCAATGGGCATGTTCATTCTTGAAGTCCCTTTAGTGAAGGTCAACTGTCAAGCACCTCTTCAATACTAAGGTAATCTGCATCACTGGGATTGCCCTTATCCACTTGTTTTCCAGCTACTCAAAAAAAAATTGATAAATCTGTGAGACATAACTGCCCTTCACAAAAATGATGCTATTTCTCCCTCCTATTGAACCCATTTCTGCAGAGAGATCTCCTGTAGAGCCTTTTCAGTGGTCTCCTGGTCACAGGGTCAATGGCTGATATTCACTGGTACAGGTTCTGTTTACCCATGAGACCCCAGCTAAAAAGCCACAAAACTAGGAAAGAGAAAACACTGCAAGCACTTAAAGCGGAAAAAAAAAAACCAGCCCAAACCAAAACCAAACAGCAATTACAGTCTTTCAAATGTGATAAAATGAAAGGAAAAAAAGAAAGGTAAATCAATAATGTTTTGTCTTTGTACTATATCTTATACCCACCTCCACTTCTGTGTACGACACATTCATTAGTCATGACAAATCTTTGTTCTCAACCAATAGACAAAGGTAGACCAGCACAGTATTTAAAGGACCCAGCTGGCTTCCCTGTAGTAGTGGGGATGGCACTTGTCCCTCTATTCCCACAGAAACTGAGCCAACAGCAATAATACGTGCGAAGAGTATCTCACCCAATTACAGTGTATGTTACCAAAAATCAATATTTGCAAAATATCTGAATATGAAAATCATTCTGGACAATTTCACAGGAACAAGAGATCGGAGAAATTTACTCCTCCCACACTGATACTTTAATGACCATAGTTAAAATTATGTATTTATCTGCAAATGTATGCTTCTCCAACACATCCAGAAATTATCTCTATATTTTTATGACATGATTAAGTAGCTTCAGTCTGCTACTACATGCTCATCACTCTTTGATGAACAGCTGTTCAAAGACTATTTAGAGATGTTAATATTCTCTTAACTACTGTAGTAGCATGGAAGTGAAATTGTGTATTTAGTTAATGTTATTTATTTTACCATTAGTTTTGAATTATTTAACTGGTTAAGAATGATGCACATTATCTCTCCCAAGCAGTACAACTCCAGTTAAAGATTAAATAAAATCAGAAGTATCTACTTTGAGATGCAACAGGAAATGTACAGATTTTTTGTGTCGCCATTTGATTACTGCTTAGATTTTAAAATAAATACATAACTTATACCAGCATATCAAAATTCAGAGAGTTAGATGATCAGAGATATGGGGTTTGGGGTTTTTCTAGGGTACAATAGCAACCAGAGAAGGAAGTCTTTGAAAAACCGATTATTGTTTGAAAAACTCCAAATACCAGAGAGAACATCTGATGCGCCAATAAAGTTTTCCAAATTCCTTTAAATGTTACCTCCTTTTTTTTATCCAATTCTGAACTCGATGCTTAAAATGAATGAGTCATCTTTTTAATAGCAGCAACTGAAATATCCATATGAACTGTTGCAGAAGAGTATTTGCAAAATAGATGCTGGAGGGCAAGTGTGCCACTGATAATGGTCTTATCTCGATGGCTTGGAGTTTGGGCTGAGGGCTCAGCACACTTTACCAGGTTGGTCAAATCACCCCATCTTACAGACTGAGCTGCTGGGCTGACACAATGCAAGGCACTTCTCTTCTCTGAACTGGACAAGAAGGAAAGCCTTTGGCAACAGCATCACACAGGCATTTGCTAAACAAAGGTATTTGAGTTGCAGTCATTGGTAAAAGTTTGTCCCCAGCTTAGTTTAACTGGCTTTGGAAGTGAACGGACACAAACTGAACTAAATTTCAGCTGGTTAAGTTTGGGAGCACCAGCAAAAGGATTAATGTGAAGTAACTATTCCACTCAAGAAAATAATTCAGATTTTTTCCTTTTGTTTTTGTCCTGACCAAACAAAGAAGCTGTTTATAAATCAACCCCCCTCCACCCCCATTCAGCTGGACTTTGAAGAATACATGGTTTAGAAACACAAATAATTCCATCAACTCCAACAAGCCCACCTCTGTGCTTAAAGGGGTTCACCTCTAAATTAACTAAATTGGACCTTATGCTTATTTGCATACTTTTCCCTTTGGTACACAAACTTTTACATTAGTATTCAGAGAAATTAGAGTAAGGATGTTCCGCATTTAAGTGTTCCACTCCAGGGAACACTATTCATATTTTGTATTATTACCAGCATACTCAAAACACTGTCTGTTTAAAAGAAATGCCCTAGTCAAAAGAGAAATTAGGGTTTTCTGCAGAGGTTATTATGAGATATCCTTTGGTCTGTGCTGTGAGGAGGTCTGATCAAATCCTTGTGGTCTTCCCTTCCAGCCTCACATCTCCAGGAAACCAATGGAAAGCAGTTATTGTTTCAGCCACAAGTTTCAATAATCAGCCAAACTTATGGCAGCTGCTATTAACAATACAGCCTTTCTAAAACTCTTCCATTAATAAAATCTGTTAGAAATCAGAGGAAGTAACATTAAAATGGAAGTACCAAGATTTCTTCAGATCCTCTCCTTTTTGCAAAGCTGGAGAGTAGAGTTTGTCAAATATTCATACCTTCAAAATATATTTACTCAATGAGAAGCATAAGCCCAGAAAAAAAATTCTAAATTGAAAGATCAATTTTTTAATGAAAGATAAATCAATTTGTCCAAATCCTACTGGAGGACACTGTTTGTAACAGTCCTGTGGCACATGGTGATACTCTGATGGATCTTCCAGTTGCCCCTGTGTCCAATCAGCCCGACTTTCTAAGCTTCTAACCATCAGTCCTGCCTGGCTGGATTGGTGCTCATCCTGCACTGACAGCTCTCAGATTCCCCTGGAGTCCAAGTGTCTGAAGGCACAGGCTGAAGATGCAGCTGTAACACTCGGATACTGTGAAACCATCTGTGCAGTCTCGCAGCAACTGTTCATCTAAATGTCTTCAAAACGCAGCACTGATGAGCCTTTTCACTTCTGCTCAGTAGGTGATAAGAGAGCATTTTACCCCAAGCCGTGGCCCAGATGTATTGGACAGTAAATACATTACTTCTATTTTGTTTTCATTTTACAGTGACAATTAATAAATGCTCCTCATTGCAATGCATCAGCTCACTCATCTGTTAGTTGCCATGGAATTTTCTGTGTGGTTCCTTCTAGTCACTTCCTGACACTGAGCTACTACAGAGTCATTCATAAACCTCCGAAAACCTCCAGGTCACTTTGCTTATTTTATGAGTGAATTTTCTGTATGCATTGGAAGATGCCTGTACTGTTCCCTGCCACCTCCTCTTCCCCCTTTCTGTCCCTCCAAGCTTCCCAAGCTGACTTTGTTGACATGCTATCCAAAAGAGAAAGCTCTCACAGGAAGTCACTGTTTCACTAACTGATATCTCTGTTCTCTCCTGATATTGCCTGAACAATTTTATTCTCATTTACATACTTATCTTCCTATTGCATGTAATTGTGTGTCTATCTAAGTGGTTAATGCAAGGGTAATGATGCCAATTTCCAGCCTATCAAAGTTATTCCAGGGATACAAGTCAGTGGCTCTCCTACTCCTCCCCTTCACTGAGCTGATTGTTATAAACTCACCCTAGAGACTGCTAAAGTAGGAGGAGAGCAAAGGTAAACCAGGCAGCAACTAAACCAGAAACTATGGAGAGCAAAAAAAGCTGGGAAGGCTGGCAAAGCAGTTTTACATCATCACAAGATGGTTGGTTGCATAGTGAGACTCCATGTCATGAAATATTTTATTCATTCATTTTCGCTCCACTTACTGTTCCTACTTACTCTGAACCTCAGAGCTTCCTCTGCCTCTCTGGTTTTCCTTTTAACAGTGGAGTAGAAGGTGAGAAAACAGTACATTGTTTGTGCAACTAGAGATAAATGGGTTATCTATCTGAATACTTGAGATCTGCAGTTTAAGCAGCAGCAAAAGGATGTTATGTCTAGTTTCAGACTTTCTTCTTTATCTAGAAAGGCAGTAGAGGCTCCAGAGGAATGTTTCAAAGGAGTCAGGCAGCAAAAACAAGAACATTGGGCTAGAGGAGCATAAGGAATAGCAAGTTTGGAGACTCAACAGCATGTGGAAAACCTCCAGGGAGCATTTACCTCATTTACATGATGTTTGCCAACATGTCATGGTACTTAGGAACAGTCACAGCTCCAAGAACAGAGGTAATTTTCAGGGCAGAGAGAAAGGACCATATGCTGGAGCAGCGTGTGAAAGGCAGATACATAAGGTAAGAGCTCAGACAGTACTGACAGCCACAGAGAACTCCAAGTACTCATCTGCCAATAGCTTAATGGCAACTACTTATTCCAGGTAAGAACAACACATCCAGGTAGTTGAAGAAACGGCTCCTTTTGCAACCAGTCTCTTTAGACAGGTCTTCCTGCACTCCCCTGCCAGAGGGATCTCTCTTGACCATCTCAGGAGTCTTTCTTTCAAAGGATTCCAAGAATTCCCTCTGTAGATGAATCTCAGTGCAGTTCTTGTTCAGATCTAAGACACACATTTTTCATTTTTACATGTAAAATGCCACAGAAAAAAAAAAAATCTCTTGCACTCTATCAGAATTTAGGAATTGGAAGCCTGCCACATCTTCATTTGCACTAAGAGAAGTGCAAATGGTAACATTTAGTGTGTTGGAGCAATTTTGGAAGATGTAGTAGTAGGTAAGGAGATCTTTGGACTTGGGTCAGACATGAGAGTCTAGAAGCATAAACAGTGTTCATGTTTTTGAAGCTGAAGATTTTGAATTTCACTCCCTACTGTTGACAAGATACTGCTTTATGAAAGACAATCTGTTAGGAAAGGCAACTCTTAGATACCTGTAGGGACTACAGGGACACAGGGAGTAGCATAATCAGGTTTAGTGTGAGAAGTTCTCTCCCTTCGGGATTATGAATGGGGTCACAGCCCTTGTTTTGGGACAGGCTCAAGGTCTTAAGTCCATTTCTCAAAACTCAACCACAGTTCAGCCCAAGAGGAAGTTCAGAGATATCACTCAGGTGCTTCTACGTGGGCCCAAAGGACAAAGCTGAACAATGTCCTTTGTCTGCTGCTACCATTTCTAGCACTTTGCAAGGAAAGGACATGTCCCATCTGTGTTCACTTAGAGAGACAACAGGAATCACTGCAGATTGATCACTACAGACTGACCAGGTCTCCCAAACTAGCAAGGAGCATAAAAATACATAGATAAGCTCAGTGTCCTCTACCTAACACCCACCTTTTGCAAAAACACACATTGCCATATCTTATCTGAGCTTGGAAGCTCATCCAAGACGCTGATTGGGAGAACACAGAAAAACACCTAAACTAATAGCTTCCTTCAAAACCAAAAATCCCATTAGCACTCATGCAGAACAGCCAGCAGACAACCCAAATCAGAGATCAGGACCTGTATCACGTGCTTTCCTGAATCAGCCCATAAGAATGAGGGCAACATCACAGACAAGATCATTAAAAGCAGAGTGCTGGGCCCTGGCCAACAGCACAACTAAATGACAGGCTGCAGTCGACTGCAAAACAATTCAGTTCAGTTTATGGAAAACTGTCCCACAGCAAAGCCTTCCTCACAACAAGGGGAGAGAGAGAGAGAATATACAATGGCTACACTAACTCTGGGGGAAGTGACACTGTGCTAATGGGTTTTGCTGAATTCAAATGAAATGGCAGGATAAATCTGTTGGAAGAAAAGTTGTTCTACTCCTTGCTGATAAGGGCTTAGTGATTTAAAGGCTCATCAGAAGGACAACTGCTGAGGTCTTGAATTGCTCGTTTGGAAATAAGTTGAGGAAGCTGTGATTTACAGAGATTCCAAGATTTGCCTGTTTGGGCTTTGTTTTATTGTTTTGGTGATTTGCTATTTTTCTTTGTTTGGCTTTGGGTTGTTTGTTTTAAGCTAGTAAGAATTTAGTTTTATTAGCTATGATAAAATAACATTTTGGGGTTCTTTTTTTTAAAATCTGATACTGTGTGACTGGGTTTTTTTGTCTGTATCTTTGATTGGGTTTATCTCTTGCCTCCAAAAAAACCAGACAGCTATACCTTATGCTTTACACAGCCTTGTCTTGCAACCTAATATTTATAACATTTATATCCTAACCTTTTATACCAACAACTGTTAAGTTATCTCTCTGCCCTTTACTTGACTTTATTACATGCAGTGAGAACAGGGTGGATCCCAGGGGTATTATATGCTCAGTAACAAAAAATAAAAATCACGGTATTTGATTTGTCACAGGTCTCATTTCACATCTCATGTCACGTGCAATGATTTGTGCATTTCTTATTTTCTGATTCCAAACTGCCCCAAGTCGATCCACTGATGTTCCTCCCCACCACCAGATAATTGCAGTCTAATGGGTCTGATACACAGAGCATGTCTGCTCAGCACACTGGCATTCCTCACAGGGAAAAATGGTTTCTGTGAGGTTACTTTCCTGCCAGTTTAACTCTTGGAACCCAGTACACCCAGGACAGGATATCACCTGAGGGAAGGAGGAGGAAATAGGTAGCTACACATTAGACCAGGTTGTGTCATCAACCTGCACCTCTCCCAACAGCTTTACTCGAGGCACAGGGTGTCAGGAAGACTCCACTGCACCTCCTGAAAGGACCCAGCCATTGAAAGTCCAGCTTCACACTGCTGTGGCTCAGAACAGCCCCTTCATTTCATTTGATGTGTTCACAGCCATCACAGGGAAGACAGCAAAGTGGTTAAAGAGATACCCTGAGAAGGACAAATACTTTGGTGGTATGACCTTGCTTATCTGTAGAACTGCATAGGCAGATTCCAAATGCCACCTGTACTAGCAGGAATGGGAAATAAATGGGATCTAACAGTCCCAGTCTAACAGTAAGATTACATTTGGCATGAAAGATAATTCAGTGGAGTTTTGATCAAGCGTTGTTTTATTATTTTATGTTTTATTATTATAGACATTACCTTGGAAAACTGCTAGATGGTGCTAGAATATATACATATTCAGTACTATGCTACTACAGTAGTTTAAACTACAGTCCTTCTCCCTGGAATTAGTCTTTGATGCAATTGCCTTGTGATTGCTTGTTGTATATAAGACAGAAAGCTGTGTCCAGGATGACAGAGCCTTATTTTCTCTGCAGGGGGGTGAATGTAGAGAAACACTCAGCTGTGATCACATCAGGGCCCAGGTCAAGGAGATTAATTGATCCATACCCTGTTCGGTGACAACATGCTGGTCACAATTCACACACATAACAAGCAGGTAGATGTATGGATTCTATATTCCCAAGCACAAGCCATCCTGCATAAAAAGAGCATCTTTCAGACACCATTGTGTTCTTCCTCAGTGCAAAATATTCTTGGAAGAAGAACAAACAAACAAACAAACAAAAAAGCAGGGAAAACAGGAGAAGGGAGGGAAAAAAACCCAAACAAACAACAAAACAGAAAAATCTGCTCCCAAGCCTGTCTACAGCAAAGGAGAATTTTGATACCCAATGTGTCTGCAACTCATGTTACCGGTCTATCTGATGCTATTAACTTTAGAGTGGTTTGTATGGGGAAGTTTAAACATGATATAACATAAATACATGGGATTATAAATGAGAGATGCACTTAAAAAGAAGTACAATAACAGACAGAGTAATTGTGTTACTCTGTAGCAATTGGGGTTACACAGCACAGACTTGGTCCATAATCTAGTAGAGGTTTTATGTGAAAAAAAGAAAAATAGATATTTTAAAATTATATTAGTACTCTTGATTCTTAACATTAATGGCTAAGCATGTGGACACTGAGGGAAAAGAAAGCCCCACGCAGACTAAGAGTAGCTTTAATTACTGTTAATCTGCAGAGACATTCACATCAGAAATATCACCCTGGCATTTTCCTGTTTACCAGCTGCAGATCAAGCTCTGTAACATTTAATCTTTGTAAGTACTTGCCCTTTGAAAGGCTCGCTTTCCGTCGTCTTTCTCTCGCCTCCTCAGCTCAAGCTGCACAGCAGTTTCTGTCAGCCCCTCCCTGATTGTTCCCCCACAGAGAGAAACGGGGAGCTCTTCTTCCTAAACCCTCACCCTCTTTGTAGTCTTTCCTTCTTGGAAGGGGATATCAGCTTTACCCTGGCAAATAAGCACCCTGGGAGCCCAGGACACACTCCTAGTGTCTGGAAAACAACCAGAATTTGCCCAGCAGAATGGTACAGCTGTCATTAAAGACAAAGTCAAGTGCCTGAAGAGCTGTTGAGATCAAAACAACACACTGGCCAGCCTAGAAGCACAAAAGCTGCTTGAGGAGGTCTAGAGCTACTTTGTTCCTAGATAAAGGCAAAGTTAACACTACCTCAGTTTAACAAACCTGTAATTAATTGGGTGGCAAGCACCATGGCTACAGTGGAACAATGTTTATCCTTCAGGCTGCCAACATCTGAGACGGCTAATACCTCTTCACATTCAGTTTTGCCAACCTACTGTATCCAATAAATTTTAGTATAAATTGGGTTTTTTCAACTTTTTATACTTATGTGATTCTCCCATACAGAAGAGTTCTTCAACAGAAAATTTCAGAGCATCAGGTGCCCCTGAAATCATTCAGAATAAGAAGTAAAATAAGAACAGAAATTATAAAGTTAATTCACTTCTCTGAAATAACTGTGCAAGACTAATCTATTCCCCAGGAAAGTAAGCCTGTCATCATATACATCCTGCCTCTTATGCTCTTTTAGAGCCATAAATAACCGGACATACCTCCAGAGGAATGCCAGAAATATGAGTTGTGTTTCATGCTTTCCAAGACCTAAATTGCATGGAACCACCTTGACCTTTCTTTTTCCAGCATGTTATTTCTACATTTTTTGAGAAGCCATGTATAATCATGATAAAATTATCTGTTAATACTTACTTCTGTAGGTCTTTCAACTCAATATTTTTTTGTAAGGCTGTGTGACATTTCCAAGAAAAAAAAATTACTGGCATTACATTTATCAACTTCTTTTTGTATTTTCAACATGAAGCATAAGAGAAAATGTTCATTTCATGGAGAAGAACAAACAAGAAAACAAAAAAGAAATAAAAATCTTAGTTGTCCTGTTGTTAGTTGAACTGATGTGAGGGTTTGTTCTTCGCAAAATATAAAAAGACAAAAAAAAAACAAATGGGGAGAAAAAGCCTATAAGAGTAGCTCAGTTTTTCTAAAACCACAATTTCCAGTTTCTGATCAAAAAGCATCTCAGGAGTAAAACAGCCTTATTAACTTTATTGACACTGTGGCCTATTATTATCTGCAAAACACCCACCAAGAAACATTTTAATAATTTTTCCTCTGAAAAAAATTAACCCCACTTGTTCAAACAAGTCAAATTGAGGACTCAAGCAAAGCATTCAAGCACATTTCCAGTCACTGTTCTTTACCTGTAATTGTTTTTGCAGTAATGCAAATATCCACCCATATCAGGCAATAGCTATTTCCCATAAACGGCTTTGCCTTGAAAGAGAAAGTCCTTTTAAATACAGGAGAGAGCACCAAAATACCAATAAAACATCCAGATTTGGAGAACTACAGCCTCTGAATGGTCGACAGAACTTTCCAGAGACTATGAATGCCCAGGCCACACAGCTGATGAAATTAGCTCTTCATTACCTGGTTTTCCAAATCAACAGATGAAGTTCAGGTGACAGCTAGAAGAAAATCAGGATCACCTGTTTGTTATTACCCAAACAGACTTCATACAAGGTTAATTGTTCAGCTTTAATGGTAACACTTTCACATGTCATTCAGCACATATTTTTCCCCACTCACAGTAGTAAAAAGACTAGGCAAGGAAGGGTGTCATGTATGTTAACTAAAATTTTCTTACCCCACTGCTCATGGCACAAGTGTGCTTACTGCCTTATCATTAAACCTTATCTTGCTGACAATTGTTTCCATAATAGCCATCGGATACACAATGGGAAGTACATGGTCTGAATGGCAGCAGCTCCTAAAGAGTTACCGAAAGGCCAAATCATCTCCTTCACTTACTGACAAAAGCCTGAGCTGCAGGAGGAATGCTGAAACAGTGAAGAAGCTCTGGGGATGTCAAAGGATGGCAGGACATGTGGAGATGTAGCAGGAATATAGACTGACAGGAAGGGAAGGCTGAAAGCTGCTACCAGTGACAAGGAATAGCCTCCCTTGCACAGAAGAGATCCCATGGGGGCTGTGGACTGCACCAAGGGGACAAACCTGCATTACTTTAGACCACCTTACCCTCAAAGGGAGGAAAAATGCCTGGAGGCACACAAGCAGTAACCAGGAGAGTTACAGACTGGAGAGGGGCCCCAATCCAGACATTCCCAGCCCTTGGGTCCTCTGTAGCTTGAGCCCTTTGGTTCTGTGGCAGGGAGTAATCACGATGCTTTGATTCTGCTGTGTCACATCAGGGTCACCAAAGAAAAGCACTAACTCACCAAATGACCCCCTGCCACACACACATACCCCCTATTACCACTCACTTGGGAAAGGTAAGAGAACTCATCAATACAGAAACTAATTTGACCAGTAACCTTGAGAGAGTTCAGGAAATTCTTTTCCTTGCCTAATGGCTACAGAGGGACCTTTTGCACCAGAATTTCACGTAATCTAACTGTTTGCTATTTAAACAAAAAATAATCTTGTAGAGCCTACAACTATCTCGGACTGCAATCCCCTTGCAATTACAAAAGTGATTGTGTTTGAATAGCTGGCTTTCTCCTTCACTGCTCTGCTTCTCTCTCCACTCTGGTGACTTCTACAGGGAAATCATCTTTTGGACATCACGGTTAACTGCTGCTCCAGGCATTATTGGATTGGCTAAACCTCAGTATCCCAGCCTTACTGCTAGTACTAGTCAGGGCAGAGGAGAAATGAACTGTTGCAAAGGGCAGTTGTTTAGATACCTTTGAGCCCTTAAGCACGTTGGATAAGTCTCCTTCTATCAGCACTGGTTACTAGGAGTCACTTAACCTTTCACTGCTTAACACAACCAAATTCCATGATATATCGGGTCGACACTGTAGAAATAATTAAGGAAGACAGTGAAGGAAATAATAATTTACACTGGCATGTCTGCAATCCCAAGTTCTCGACACGTTCTACAGCTGTTAATGAAAAATACGTAGAAGACAATGGGTTGTGCATTATGTGATTAATGTTACAGTCCATCCCAGTGCAGAAATGTCATGGAGGGAGGATGACACATTCAAAAGGGAGAGTGCCTGGGGTAACAGAATGCACTTCTCTTGTTTTACAGATGCTACTTGCTTAGTTTTACTTTAAAGAGGAGCTAAAAGGTATGAGGCTGTTATAATTTCATGCAAGCTTGCAAAGTTGAGTGTCCTTATAAAAAGAGCAATTATACACACACTTTAAGCACGAAGCAGCACAGTAATTAAATGAGTAATTACCTTCCCACTTTTAAGCTGTCATGCAATTAAACTTAATTAAACATTCTCTATACTTCACTAATCTTGTACAAACAGAAGAAGGTAAGAAGGGTGTGGCAAAGAAAGGGCATTTGCCAGAAGGTTGAGCCTATTATTCTGTCTATAATATGAAATAACACTGTACAGGCAGCACTAGATTCTCATGTAATTGCCTTGTTCCCAGCCAGAATATAACCTGGCCTGAGCTGCAAGACAAGCAATATACTGAGGCAATACAATACCATTTAATTTTATGTAGCATTCTTCTATGTACTATTGCAAAACACTCCTCAGAAGAAACTATTTCAAGGAAAGGGAAATGCTGGCCTTTTAGAGCAGAGGGAGTAAAGAATTCCATACAGAAAACCAGTGTAAATGTAAAAACAAAACTCCTAATGCAAACACAAGCCCAAGGTTTCTGTTTTCCCCAGGAGAGGAACATTTGCAAAGACACAGTAGAGAAAGGGCCAAGAAAAGACATGGGAGTTTTGTTGACAGGGAGACAATTGTGAACTTGCTCCTATCCTGGTCTGAAATACCAATGAGCTTTGTAGGGGCACAGCCCACATACTTCTGCTAATTATTTATTCATTCCCAGAAAGGCTGTATCACTTCTACTTTCTTTAGCTGCATGTTATTCTTATGTTAAATGATAAAATTAAGACAAAAAATTCATCCTTTCAAGTAAAAAGTTTTCTCTCTTCCACCTCTCCCTGAGGCAAAGGCCAAAACAGGCAGCAAAACAGGTACATCTGGAAGAAAAATTGACCACACTCACTCTGCAAATATAATTTTTATTGACTTCAGGTGTCCTCAGGATCTGGCCCACCTTCATACCTACATGTGTATACACCTTTTCCTGCTCTTTTTCTCTTCTACAGACTCCTGGTTCCAAGTGCTACAAAAGCAACTTGAGCACATCTCAGCAAAATGTAGCTGGGAACACGAATTTTGCCATTTTCCACCCTTATATTCTTCCAGCACCCAGAGCTGTTCTACAGAACTGGAACCTGACATTAATATTAGCAGAAGGTTCCTAAACATGAGTTGAGCCTATCAGTACAGTGATGGGACAAACACAGGCTCCTTGAAGACAAATGCTAGGTGTCATTATTAAAACCATGGGGAAAAAAACCAATAACAATACTGAACAATATCCCAAAACACTGAGTGTGACTGAGTGCTGAGAAATCTGAAAAACAGATGAAAACCACAGTGCTACACAGCCACCTTGCTGCCCCATACTAACAGAGATATTTATTTACCATTGCCTGATGATAAACTGCAACTGTGGTTAAAAAGTGTCAACAAAAGTTTTGATGTTTGGTTCTCGTTCCACTTCCCACAGCAAGTAAAAAATTACAGTTTGATAAACTCTAAAATACAAATTATCTAAAGCACACAATGGTAGCAGGTACTGAGAAGAAATTAACTCCATTTCAGCTGAGACCAGGACAGATGCATTTCTTTCTGGAAGACAATACTGTTTCCTGTGCTCTGTAGGCCAAAACAAGTAAATAAACATCCTGAAGAACACTGGAAATGCAGCATTTAGGAAAAGACTGCTGTGGCTACTCTGTGTTTGCCAACAGACAAGAATGACAGCCCAGGGAACTCTGCTTTTGGCTGCTGTGCCCCTGCTGTCAGCCCTCTGAGCAGGCAGAGCACACAGGCACACAGTGACAGGGCCAGTCCTCCAGCTCCCTTGGTCCATGGCTAATTTAGAAGCTGAGGACACAGGGTCCTGCACAACTGCAGGGAGCCTTCAGGAGACCCAGCCTCAGCTGTTTAACCCAACCTGACAAGTCCCAAAGGATGTTTTATTTCCTGTCTGAGACATTGTATCATTTTGTTAATGGCCTGGAAGTCAACAGTCCTCCATAGCTGACAATGATTAAGTGCTCTGTGATTTAAATTCAGAATCAGTGGCATAGCCCCACCCACACCAGCACATCCAAAAAGAAATTCCATCAGACCAGAACTCATCCACAGCAAATATACCCTTTGTTTTCTATGATTTAGGCTCTGGTTTGGAGTTACCAGTTTTCATTTTTTTCCCTCTGCTTCTTTTGTTTCCACATCTTTGCCTTAACTCTTGCTGCTCTCTCACACAGATGCAGCACATCTCCTTCCAGCCTCATGAGTGTGACTGTCGTGCCACTGAGGAACTTCATTCCTAGGACAACTTCCATGTTACCTTATCTGCGGGAACAAAGGAAACAGTCATGTGAAACTAACTTTCCAAATGGAAATGCCCAAGGCAGTGCTATGGAACATCATGGTGAACTAACCCACACCATCCTGCACTGCTTGGCGTAGCCAGCCTGAGTTAGTTTTAGGATATCCAGACAGGATGTGAGAGGGATTGTTTCCATGCCTTGATTTCCTTTTTGAGTGGTTTCCATGCTGGTCTTGACGTATTTTACTGCATATCTGCAAATATCAGAAAAAAACAACTCCTCCTGGACTCACAGTGTGCAAAGACATCCAGGCACAGGCAGGACAGGGATTCACACCAGATTTAGCAACATGCCTCCCTCTCTGCTGAGGGAGTTCAGAGCTGTTCCCTCAGGATTGCTCAGAAGGCACAGGCAGGTTTCATTAAAGATATTGATGTTTTTCACCAAACAGGCTTTCACACTGCTTCTCCAAAAGGCACAGGAACTCTCAATGTGTGGTTGGGTTGTACAGAACAGTCATGGGAAGCTTAGAAGCCACAAATAGAGAAAAAGTAAGTACAGGAGGAATCTAGAGCTCTTCTAGTGCAACCCGCCTCTCAATACAAGGTCCTCTAAGGTCAGGTTAGTCAGCTGAGCTTTACTGTCAGGGTAATCTATTTCGATATTTCACTACCTTCATGATCAATTTTTCTTTCCTAATAACTAATGAGGATTTCCCTTGTTGTCTCTGATGCCTTTCATCCTGTCATTAAACACCTCCAGGAAGATGTTGGCTCTATCCTTTGTACAGTCTCCCTACCATTACATTGCAAAATAGCAAGTTCATAATTGAGTTCATAGCAAGACAGACTGAAACACCCCACATTTCCACTTCTACCTTTAGGGTACAATTGCCATTCCACCACCACCTTGCCTCTAATCTATCTCTTTTCCATAGCATACATAGGCAAGGCCTTGTACTCTTGACAGCTCAGACAACCTCAGGTCTAAGCAGTAGATCAAGAGCTACAACAACACATTACCCACCTTACATTGGAAAAACATTGTGACTTCACAATAAATAACTGCACTAAACATTGAGAAAATACACAGACATGGATATGCCCTGCTTGAAACAGCCTCCCTGCCACACTGACATGCAGAAAAACAGAGTAATAAAAGACCCCTCTGGCTTCACTCTGGTGGAGTGACACGTGTGTTAGCTGCTCTCACAATCTTTGCTACTGCAATAACAAATACAAACCTGAAAATGAGAAAGAGAAAATCCACTCAGCTCAGAGACTACTTCCTGGCAATCAATACACTCTGAATAACCTACGAAATTGTGGTCTATAAGAGGCAGTCAGTCAAGTCTCACTGTCCATCTTTCTTTAAACACTGATGTTCATAATGGCTCCTTATTTAGAAGTGTTCATTTCTATCACTGCTGGAGCTCGGCTTCATTCTCTTTCCCCAAAAGGGAAGGAAAAGTGAACAGACTGAGGCAGTCTTTGACTACACACTTTCACTTACAAGGCAGTTCTTACCCTTGCCTCTCTGAAGTCTCGTCTAAGCTGATTTGCAAAGATCTGGGGGTACAGAAATGGGGCAAAACCTGCAGAATTACTCAGATAATTGCTAACATAGCTCAGTAAGGAGAGAAAAAGCTTCAGAGCTCTATTTTTTATAAACCTGGTAAATTGTCTAGGGAAGAGTTCTTTCTTTGCAAGTTAGTGTGACTGAATCATGAACGTTCATTCTTCAAGCCCAGTTCAGGATATTAGGATGGAAAAGCACACAAACTGAAATCAAATTCAAAATGAAATCCAGAGAGATTTACCTTTTATAGACAGGTATCCAGAAATCTTTTGTTTAGCATTGTTGGAGAAGGTGTTGTTTCTCTAAAGGAAAATGACCCCTTACTCCAGGAAGTGTTCACTGCCAAAACAAGGAGATGCAAGTGTTTAAAACACTGTTAGCCCTACCAGTCCTAGCACCACAGATTAGGACATGTACACTAAACCTTCATGCCAAGCATAAGACAAGGTTTGTGAATGCTGTTTCATACTACCCAGAAATGGAGTGTTCTCTATTTTTATATACTGTGCTTCTAACTTCTCTAAAGTGCCTTCCTATATAACCCATTAGGCTAATAATGTTGTTTCAAACATGCTAAGGATCACTCCATTCCATACTGTCCCACACTGCACCTAAACCTTCAGTCCCACTGGCCCACATCTTCCTGGGGCACTCTCTCCAATCCTTCAGACATAGCTCTGGGTGCAGATTTCTCATCTCCTTTGGTAGTACCTCCCACTCAGTACCAAAGCTATGAAAGCAGTATTAAGCTCCCACACACGCTCCAGCAAAGCCAGAATTCCCTTGCAGCAGTTCCCCACTGCAGTCATCAGACTGTGGTCAGAGACAGAAAGCCAACCTCAGGCACAGAGCAGCTTCCCAGCCAAAAGAAACTCCCAAAGCACAGAATGTGTGTTGGATGCCCACGTGTTTTAACAGCACATGTGAGCTGGAAGCCGCTTCAAAAAAGACACAACAAAGAAACGCTGAAGAGTCAGCTTAAGGCAAGGAGAGAGAATATTTTGGGAAGCTTCCAACAAAAAGCTGCAGACAAGAACTCCCTCGTGTCTCCTGTGGCCGCTGGGATGTTAAGAGACTGTTCTCTCCACTCTCAGTAGGAGTGTGGGCGTCTGTGGACAATGAGTACTAATTAACATCGATTCATTAACTTGGAATTCAGGATGTTGTTCATCACAGCAGCACAAACGCTAAAGGCTGAGAGAGATCGTGCATTAGGCAGCAATTTCACTGATGAGAAAGACAGGTTTATACTGCAAACAACTGTCCACGAAAGGATCAGCACAGGTCATAGATCAAAGCAGCATAAGGACCCAGGTCTCATCCAGCAAAACAGATTCATTACTGACCCAGGCTCAGTTCTTAACCACTTAAGGCAGTAATCGAAGGGTGGCAAGTTTGGTGTATCACAGTCCTAATCCTCTAAGGCAGCTAATCCACAGTTAAGATTTACGTTCAGGGGAATGGTCAAAAATGCTGTTAAGGCTTTTATTCAGTTGGCAGCCTTTCACAATCTAAAACTCATCAACAAGCCTGGATCCCTGAGCATAATTTGGTCAATTTAGTTTACAGAAACAAAACTCAGGGAAAATAGAGAGCACTGGTGGAGGACTGGTGAAACACAGCTGGAAAAGGGAAAGCAGACCCATCTGAAGCCATTGCAGAGCAGTGTCTGACAATGCTGTCAGCCTGGAGACATGGTTCAGACATGACAACAGTAACAGGTACTTCCCAGACTGGAGAACAACCAGTTTATGCCATGGTCAGTACCTGGAACCAAATCCAGGACTAAAAAGCAGAGGCAAATGAGAAGCATATGTACACAGCTCACGCAGAGTAAGGTACACCTCGTTGTTCCACAGGGTGATGTAGTGATAATGGCAGAGTTGTAAAGCCCTGCCCTCTTGTTGGGTTGGATGTTCAGCTCCAAGTCCCCCAACTCCCTCCCATGGAGGTGAATAACAATTTCTTCTTGTGAATGAAAGATCATATCAGAAGCAGCTTGCTTGTAAGGGTTGATTAATTGAAAACTGAAAATGAACATTTCTTCTTTTGACTCTTTGACCTTTTTCAGGTATATTGCGATGACACAGTATTAAATTTCTATCTTATTTGTGCCCATAATCAAGCTTGTGAAACCTAAAACCAGCAACAACACATTTTTTTTCTTTTAAGAAATGTGCATGATTGAAAGATTAAAAAAAAGCTGCTATCTCTGTCTTATCATTTGTTATAAAAGTTCTGTTTATGATTTCGAAATGGCAAAAAATACACAATGAAATCCACTGATAAAATTTCTGAAAGTGTCTGAATTACTGGTAGCAAATGAAGTGCTTCAGCATCTTCCTCTTCTGAATATCCCCATCTTTGAGAGGACATAACATCTTAATTCCATTGATGAAGTCCATGAACAGAACAAACTGTATACATGTAAAAATACATCACCAAATGAGATGGAATAAGCTTCTAGCCCTTGTTTTCATTCCAGGATTGAGAATAATAACATATTAAAGACAGACATCACTGGAACTGCCTGAGTATTCACACTCTAAAAGCAAATCAGTGAGTAGATGAGAAGGTCACACAGTGTCAATCCCAAGATTTGAACTGCCAGTACGGAACTGACCACTAATGAATCACACACAGACTGAAAAGATTCCCAATATCAATGAGAGGGAAAATCCTATAAATATTTACTAGCACTTCGCAGGCTGCTTTTATTACCTTACATTGATAAGTACACCTCACAGGTTTAAATTAGTTATATTGCAATTAAGATGTCAAAAACAGCCTCTGAAATGGACATCTATTAACTCTTTCAATAGTCTAATTAGGATTACAAAACAAGGAACACATCACTAGGTAATATAAGTTTCAGTCAGCTAAAAGCAGGAGCTGGCTGAAAGTGAGATAACATTACAATCCTATGAATTTATTTAAGTGCTTCTGCAACTAAGTTATTCCATGCTAATGAGATTTGGATTTGGATTGTAGATATGGATTTGGCCTGTAAATATTCTAGCCATAGAAAACTTCTTTTCCACCTTATACCACAAAACAGTTTCTCTGCCATTCATCCAGTAGCTGAGGTCTCTCCAGCTCACTTCATATTTTGGCTAAGACACTTCTCAGTTAGAAAGCCAAGCTGAGAGCAAGTCCATGCCCAGCTGTTTTCCAAAGTGGGTGTCAAAGATTGCCCAAGAAGTACTTGCTAGGGCCATGCCCACCTGGATAAACTGGTGTCATGTATTCTCTTCCCACAGCAATCACACCAAGGCTGGCCCTGCAGGTTTGCTGTTTGGAGTAGCAGGATGAGTGATGACCAAGCTAATCCAGGAGTACCACAGGGGCTCAAGGAAAGGCCCAGCAGACAGGCAGTTTGTGTACCAAACGCAGTCACAGTTGCTCCTACGGTGCACAGGGGCGATTCCAGAACACCACACACCTGGAATTTAACTTCCTTTGACCTTTTCAGGTTTTCAAGTTTAGGATTTAACTGCTTGACTCCATTAGGAACAGCAGGAAGTGAGCAGTTAAAACCCATAAAAAGGCTTTGAAAGCTACTTGTTAAATGTTCAGGTGTCTCTCTGCAACTGGCAGGAGGGAGGGGAGGCTGAGGAATGGGGGAGCATGTAGAGTGGGAAAGGGAACAGGAGGAATATATGAGCAAAGTTTGGCTGCTACAAAACCAGCAGCTCAAAAAAGATCTTGAGGAAGAGTCTGGTAGCTCCTCCTTCATACTTCATTACGCAGGGCACTATTCTTCTGCTAAGCTTCCCAAATGTGGGAAAAAGTACTGGAACTTCTGAAGCAGCACTTAATTCTGTTCTTCAAAGACAGTTTGATTTGGGCTTTTTGCCCCCTGCATCATGCATTTTGACACTCAAGCTGTAAAACTGCCTCTGCAGCTTCAGTGGCAGAATGGATCCTCCAAACATCTCTGGCAGCAAATCAGCAGCTGGAAGTCCTGCAATGCATTTCTCGGCTAAGGCCATTCTGTGTGTTGCTTCTCGGGGTCAGTTAAGAGCAGGGAGGGATGCCTTCCAACATAACATTTATTAAATCCCAGAGAGGTGACATGTCATTTCAACAAGGCTGTTATCTCAGACATAGAGAAGGCTATACACTGCCAGGTAATACCTACAATTCTCCTTCTCACTGCCTTGGAGCCAGATTTGTCTCTGGTCAGTACAGCTCAATTATTTACTTATCCTATTTGTAGATCGATTCTCCTGATTGATGTAGACTTCTGGATGCTGGGAACAAACTTGTGAAATTTGCATTGAAGGACAAAATCAGGTCGTTGTTACAGAAGCAGGTTCCTGGAAAGATCACCGTAGAGACCCCACCATGGCCACTCCTGCTGAGATGGTTGGTCACCCTCTCAGTTAGTTGTTCAAGGACCTGCTGAGAAGGTCAGTAAAGATTCCCAACACAGTAGCAATTTGAACCTCCAAGCTATAGGTCCTACAAACATGAGGAATTTGCTTGCCTCTGTTGCAAGAAGGGAAGAAAATCGCCAAAATATGCAGAATTAGGCAAAAGTTTCATTATTTTATAGCAGAAAATTCTTTGAGTGTTCTTCTATTTACAGTGATTTCTAAAGTCTAGTTCAACCATGAGTGGAAGGAGACAGCAGTCTCCAATGAAAAAGAAGTTCTGGGAAAAGGAGTCCACCCAGTTCACAGTTTTTCTGTCAACCTGTTAGCAGGGTTACAGATGTGTGAAAGCAAATAACCACCCAGAGGTATGACAGACACTACAGACAGACTTGCAGAGGTAATTTATTCAGGGCAGCAACAGTTTAAAATCCATCTGCATTTCTACATCAATGGGTGAGCTTTCTGTCTAAATGAAGGTCTGTGGGACAGTAATCAACACAGACTGCTGATGGTGACAACTCTGGCCTCCTCTGAAAGACTAGTTCAAAATACTCCACTGTGGTTGAAAAGAAGTGGAAAGGAAGAGACTTTGAAACCACACAGAGAAAAAGGCCTGATGGAACACATTCTCCCACCCATGAAACAGAGAATATGTGTCTACAAGAGACACATATAGATTATGACTAGTAATGTCAAAAAGCATTTTTATTTCAATGCTTTTATCACAAAAAAAAAAGAAAGAAAAAGAAAAGAAAACTTGTGGGCTTTATAAAAAGAAGGAGGATCTCTGGTCAGTGCAAATACTGTCCCTGTGAAAGTGCAGATTTACCTGAAGTAAAGAAACTCATAACTGTTGACATGATGGCTATACAAGCCAAAGGAAGTACAGCTCTAGAACTTTGCCCAGACTACAGATAAAGGAAATCCAGCCAAAGAGGAGGGAATTAGAGATCTAAGGTCTAAACAGCACTGCCTACACAAAGCAGTCGTTTTACTCTAGCAGTGCTGGTGCAGATGCCACTGATCAGAAACAGTTTATACACGTTTTTGTTAAACACAAACTGTGCAACTGAAAGCAAATCCCTGTTTGAACAGCAATAAACAGAAATCACACCCTGCTCCCACACTGTCAGCACGACACACACAGTGACCAGAGCAGACCAGTTTAAGAGGTAGTCTGAGGATTTGCTGCTGCACCTCATTAAGGGAGCCTGGCTCAGCGCTGCTGACAGGCTGCAGGTAAGGGATGAGTCTCTCTATCACTTCTCTAGGTATCAGATGACAGTAATTTTCCTTCACAGCACTGTCCTTTGCAGTGGAATACTCACAAAGAAATGGAAGGTGTAGGACATCTGTAAATACATTTAATATCTCTCCAAATTTACTACTACACAGCTTTTCCTGCAAGAGTCAGCAAGGAGCAGGGTCTAGAATGTCTTTCCCCAGTAATGACTAATCATGGGAACTGCTCCTCCCAGTTCATAACTCCTGCAGATATTGTAAGACACAAGACAATATTCTGCACCATCTTCAGTTTTTGCCTAATGCACAGGCACCAGTTCTGACCAGGGGACTTGGCCAGGGGGTAAAAGACAGCAGGTATATGTACTTGTTAGCATATTACCAGCTTTCAGCACAAAACTTCTAATGGCAACCACTAGAGGTCAATCAAAACATACCCGGTGACCAGGCAGTTAAGCTTTTCTAAAGATACAGGTAGAAATGGGTGTTCCTAAGGGAATTTCACTTTGCATATTATTCCAACTCACAGTCAAATCAATATCTTGCTTTATGTTCCTGCTAGTTTTCCTCATTTCAGCATCCTTATGTCACTTCAGAAAACGTTTTCTGTTTGTCTGATGGTAATACATTCACATACCTGTATGAGTTTACTCTTGGCTCCATTCAGTATCACATCTATATACCTCTCTGAGGACACACATGCACACTTGCACACACTTCACTTCTGTCCCCTTAAATCCATTTAATCTGTTCTCATGCAGATATAAAGTCACTTCCCAGAAATGCTTGCAGGATCTTGTTTTGTCCTCCAAGGCTCAACTTGCTTTACTTTCTCTGACTTCTCTCAATTTACTCACTCACTGCAATCTAGCAGTGAAAAAAAGGACTTGAGTTCAGCTCTAGATGTTGTTCTCTCAGGGCAGGTACACTTAAGACAATCCACAAGAGAGAAAGGATAACATAATATTACCACTGTCATTGGCCAGACTGTACAGAAAACTAACAGTAGCAATAGCTCTGCAACAGTCCTTACACTTGATTCTGAAGCTCCCGAAATATGTTCCAAGATGAGACCCATATAAAGCCCAGGAGGCAGCCATAATTTCACATTCTGCACAGGGGTTGAAAACCATGAGTCAAGCAACACCTGAACTCTCCATATTAAAGCAGTGAGACAGGCCTTGCAGCAGAGAAAAAAGTGCCTGAGATCAAACAGACTAAAGAGGTAACCAACTGTGGCACCTTCCTAACTCTGAGTGCCCTGCATTGCAGTCTTCATGAGTTTATTTTAATTATTCTTTTAGTGGGCTTTTCTCATGGCCAAGGAAATATCCATGTATTTAAATCAAGGATTCCCTCCATAAACGTGCATGTTCTTCTATCACTACAGTGGTAGTCTCAGATGCCTACAGGTAAAATGAAATATCTGGGATAGTTAAAATACTTAATGAGTTCAGGTTTTTTCCCCTGGTTAGGCAGGGAGAGTGTGTCTAATGCAGCTGCAAAGCCTCACTGGCTGTTCACAGGGTCATGTACAGCTCTGACCTATGGAAGCTGTAAAAGAAAACTGGCTATTTGCTGAGTAAATCTTCATCACCAAAACAGAGCTCAAACTGACAGGTTCCAGTTGATTTCCCTCCCCAGTCTCCATTAATTACAAGCTCTTTTAATTGCTACATGCATGCTAGGGTTGGAAACAACTCTGCTGCTCCTTTGAGATTTAATTACCAAGTTCACACCAAAAGTGACCCAGCTTGGCCCCGTGCAGCAGGAGCTGTTCACTCTCACAAATGCTGTTCACAAACACAGCTGCTGTCCGGCACAGCAGCAGCATCCTGTGGCACTCAACCCAGGTAAGCAGTCACTGGTGTAAGTGGGGAAATCTCCTCCATGGCTGTTCCTCTTCCCATTGAAGCAGGACGTTAGCACAGCTCGTCACCCACAAAGCTAGAGCACAGCTGATGGCAAGGAAAAACCTTGCAACTTTCTGGATGGGCAATGTCCATGCTGATTCTCTCCCCACAACTTCTCAGATTCTCTTCTTCTAAATCTCCAAAAGGCAGGGTACAAAGTTCAGCTGGCTCCTGTATGACCCTGACTTCCAGCAGCATGCTTTTTTCCTCCTGACATGCACCACGGCTGGTGTCTAAAGCAGACCTGGGCAAGAAGAGAGGCACTGATGGCAGCTCAGCACACTGGAGGCAGCTGTACTTGAGAGGGGGACAGATAGAACCCACACCATCTCCAGGCCAGCAGCCATTTTCCTAAAGGTCATCAGGCCCAGAGCCCTGGAGAGGAATGAGTAGCCCTGGTGGGTCCAGCTGCTCTGACTCAACACAGCCTATAACTTTAAAACAGTGAAACAGGGAGACCAGCTCAGTCCACGTCAAACATATCAAGGTATCCAGAAAACAGAAACAATGCAAATAATTTCATTTTCCTCTTTACAGCATGCACATGCACACCCTGCACTCTGCAAGACCTGCCAGCAATACCACCCCCCCTGCTTCCCCCCCCCAAAAAAAAGGCAGGAAATAGTATGGATTGAAACAAGCCAACACTGCTCAGCCCCTCTGAACAGTGCATCCAGTCCAACTGCAGTTCTTTTGAGAAAATCCTTCTCAAAAAGATCTTCAGGTAGCAGCTTTATGGGTTTCAAATTGCAGCATGATAAACAGCATGTACAGAAGCCACCACAGTCTATCAGGAAGGATAGTAAGACCTTCTGGTAAAGGAACTTCAGCAAAAGCTTAGTCAGCCTGAATTTATGATCTGATCCTTCAGTTCTTGGCTCCATAAGTGACTCGCCCTTGGCTTCTTTATACAAGCTGTGCTCATTCCTGAGTGTGGCTTTTGGAAAAGACAGATGGGAACTCAGCTGAGCACCAGCTCAAAACACTTGGTTGCTGTTTTACTTACGGTTTTCTAGTAATTCTTCCATTAAAAAAAAAAAGTGTTAGCCTCCTGCATAAGAGAGGAAAAGAACCAGCAGTAAAAGCTGATAAAAGAATAATTCAGAGCTGTGAACATGGATCAATAAATAAATTGCAGATCTGTTCAGTCACTGCCTTACAGAGCTGAGGAGAATTAAAAACCAATTAAAAACTGCACACCTGCCTCCAAATAAGTCAAATGGAAAGTGAAGGACAATCATAGGGCAAAGACTGTCAAGAGAAAGTGGATCTTTCTGGACCACCTTTTATGGCTGATCAAATAGCAATTAACTTACAAATAAAATAAATCAAAAGTCACTATATTATAAAGCAGTGGTTCTGGTTTTAGAAAGCAACAGACCCTCATTGATCAGCTCAGCACAGCTTGCATTTGATTCATGAAACTGTGCCTGAGGTTGCCAAGAACAGAGCCGCTCCTTAATTAATAATAATGAGCACAAGCTCAGGAGCCTCACACTTATGGGACCCCAAAGGGGTACTGGCTGAAGTAGGAATCTCAGCAGGCAACTTCTAGTCAGTCAGAAGCAGAGGCACAAAGATATTAGTAAGAGACAGTGTTTACAAAAGATGCATTAGTGATCTTTGATGTTTTTTCATAGTGTCTCTACCACTACCAAGAATAAACCCTTTTTAGTTTTTAGCAAAGCACCACAGCTGATGAACCTACCTGGAAGGGGTTGCATCCATAAGTTTAACAGCCAAGTTGTTAATAAGCTATCAGAGACTAGTGAGCAAGCTCACTGCTTCTGAGAAATAAAACACATTTGTTTTTCTGTAGCAGATTCTTCTGGAAAGGAGGAAAAAATGAGGCCTTTGAATGACCAAATAACAGGATGTAAAAGCATTTACACTCAAATACAGAGTGAAAGACCACTAAATGCCCACATTAGGCAGGAATCATTCTGCCTTCTAATTTAGGACACCCACCATCAGCTATATTGTATAGAGCAGGTCACTTGTTTGCAGAATTAAATCCACTAAAGCAGAAGTGGCTGATGCCAGGTCAGAATTTTGTCTCCAGCTTCATCTGCGGGGATACACCATCAAAAACTCTGAAGTCTGCCACTGAGTCTGACATTCAGTAGTCTGCTTGGCTCAAGCAAAGTGCTGGCACCCAAATGGGGAAAAGGAGCATCTTTTGGTCAGGACACTTATGTTGGCAAGCTCTTCAAGAGTACATAAGGTGCTGTTTAGCTGTTTGTGAAAGAAATAAAAGGTCATCTGAATTACCAATGCTGTTAAAAGTAAACGGAAGCTGAACTGGCTTCCATGAAGCATCTGAGGCACCAGGACAAAATCAGAACCATTTTGTTTTTCAAAACTGAGACACCTTTTTTTTTTTCCTATTTCCTTCATTTGCAGGGGAAAAGTAACAGGCATTTACAGGTGCCAAGAAACCTTCTGTGCCTTTCAGACCCTGCATGAATCACACCCACATATAGCAACAAACATCATTAATCTTTTCCAAGAACCTGGATGGCCCAGCCTGGTCGGGTGCTGCAGCTGCACCTTTTAGCTAAAAACCTCTGCACAGAGCACCATGTACCTTGAGACCACAGGCAGCTCTCACACGAACTCCCAGGTCCACCAGCAGCTGGTTATTCACAGCCCTTTCTGCAGAGCAGGGGGTTCCCCCTGCTCTCCCAAGCATCCCAAGGCTCCTAGCTCCTGCCCCCAGGAGTGCCCTCTGTGCCATCCCACTGTCCTGCAGCCATCGTCACCAGTGGTCAATGGTGCACACACAAAATGGTCAAAGGGGAGTAGTTGGGGCCTCTCACCTACCAACATAATGCCTACCGATGGCAATTCCCCTTCTAGAAATCTCCAGAGATGTGGATATTTGCACCAGCCTTGACCTCACTCCAGTGTGAAGTTCCCTACTGCTCTGACGTGCTCCTGAGGACCACAGAAGTCTCATGGCTGCCTTCAGCAAAACCACAACCTCTGCAAAGCACCAGCACAAAAAGTGTCAGAGAAGCACAAAAATCAAGAGGGACTCCGGGTTGAGGAAGTGAGTTTCCTTAATGCCTGGCACTGGCACTGCAGGTCACATTGAGTATCACAAGATTTGTCAGGTCAGTCAGGACAGGTGGCCACTGCGACCAACACAGAGCCAAAGCACTAGAGTGCATCCAACCTGAACATAACAACTGCTCAACAGGCAAATAAAGTCTGCAGGACATCCAACACTTGGGTAAAGGGCCAGAGATTTCCAGGTACCTCCCATCATGGCAGCAAGGTACCTTAGCATTGTGCAGGTAAAAGCCCAAACAAAACAAAAAAACTCAAGGAACCAAAAAAAAAAAAAAAATGAACCAAAAAGACCATGTCTGAACAAATGGGCCACTCTGGGAAATTATCTGTTTGACCCTTGGCCATTAGCTTCCAAAACACAAGAACAAAGCAAGGCACAGCTCTGCACAGACCTGTCAGCAGCTGGGTCACTGCTCTTGGGGTCACAGCTGTGCCTTTCCATCAGATCTCCCCCAGGTCCCCTGCCATGGTAGCAGGCTCAGTTGTAGGGACTCATGACACAGGCAAGTGCCAAAGGTGTGCTGAGAGGTCATACATGTTTTAATGGAGTAAATTAAAGGGAGAAAACAGAGGTGGAACCCTTATCGAAGCTGCAGCTTTCAAGAGACTTGCAAATAGCTGACTTTAAATGAATTCAGACAGTGTGTGCTTTGTTTCTCCACAAAACAACCCAAACCCCTGAGCTGAGGAAAATTAATTATTCTTATACCTTTGATAGCACAGAGGGTGACAATGGAGCTTTAGACATCAAGGAGACATCCCTGAGGAGCAGACTTGGGACTGAAAGGCCATTTCCTTGGTTCTACTACTCAGAGGTTAATTCACTGTCAGTTTGCACTCTGCTGTTGAAAGGCTCGTGTCCTTTGTAGTTAGGCATTGAAAAGACAAACTCAGTAATGCCTATGGCTCACTGTGGAAGAGAGCAACAAGGAAGTAGTTACCAATAACCAAATAACTAATTGCCAAGACCAAATGTAATCTCTGACAGGAAAAGCAGGTAAAGTGATCAAAAGTTGGGCTGAGAAACGATCTGCAGATGGCCTTAAAAAAAGAGAGGAAGACAAAAGATCTAGAATTCTTTAAATTATGGGCCAATACATTTATTTATAACTACAAATGAAAGGAATCCACATATTTAAATGGCTAAGAGTACTGTTGATGCATGGCAGGTGGGAGTGAGTAGATGTATGAAAATATCCCAGACCCTCCACCGGTATCAGTTTGAGTGTGATACAGCTGGTAAGACAGAAGACATCAAAATGAACCTTCGATTAATCCTTTTTTTGTTAAAAAATACCTCCACACATACAGTGCTGTTCCAGCTTGGTGAGGTACCTCCTGCATCCTCATGCTTCCTTTGGAAGTTCAAAAAGGAGCTTTGTGAGCCCTGTTGGGTGTGATTCATTGTGTAAGGTTGGAAAAGAGAAACAGAGAGAAACAAGAGGTACGTGTATGCCCAAACATGATGGAGTTAACTGGTGCCTACTGAGCTGATTTATTTTTTCAGCTACTGTGCATTTTCATTTAGTTGGGACAGGCAGAGTTATTAACACTGTTGTTCTGCTACTTGTCCTGAAGTTACTGCAGTCTCAGGTAAGTCTGCTCAATATTCTGCTACACAGCAAACCTGCTGATTTTATGTTCATTCTTCCTCCAAGAGATTTTACGAGATTTGATGTTACAGCTTTCCATACAGTTTCAGTAACCCAGCATCCTTCCTACCTACAACAGCTCCTGGTAAACCTTTTATAATGACATGAGTCAGCAGCACCTTTCTGTCCTTTAGGCTTAAGTGTTGAGTTCCAACAGTAACTCTCACTGAAGCATCTGTGGGACACAGGAGAAAAAGCCATCGTTATTTAAAAAAAAAAGATCAAAAAACTCCCTCTGCTGGATTCAGTCTGAAAAAAAAAATGAATTTTTCTACAGAATGGTACAAAGCACCACTGTCCTGAGAGATCACACAGATCGAGCAAGAACATGTTTGCTGAGTGCTATGTTGTATTACTACAGAGTTAACAGTCAAGGTATAAAGCTCTCGTTGCTCACTGTTAAAATTCACATAAATTGTCATTTAAGAGTGATTTATTTGCTATCGGTTCAAATAAGAACACCGTCAGAGAACAGAAGCCAGGAAAAATTTTCTAAATAAGCACTATAAGAGTAAAGTTGTATGAGAATGTGGGGAAAGGCTAACATGGACTTCATTTACTTTAAAGTTCAAAGGGACATTTTCACAGTTGCATTTTAGGAGTTATTAAGAATCTTTTTGTTGTGTATTGGAATAGAACTGCTACAAAAAAAATGGTTGAGTCCAGGGTTTCCCAGAGCTCCAAGTCAAACTAACAAGCAAGTCCCAATGTAAAGCCTCAGGTCTAATACAACATTAATTTAATTCCCTGAAAAATTGCTTGCTTATATCTATCCTAATTCAGGGCAGCAACGTGTAATTCATATGTTCTTCTAACCTTAGTTCGTACTCACTCTACCTACAGAAATATCTTTAAATTATTATGATCACAGCAGGCCTCAGGTTTAACATGAATAAAATCCAAATAATTAAGTTTTGATCCCGAGTTTGTTCCATGTTAAATATTCTTACCAGATTTCAGTGTATCCTCAGTGGTAAACAACTTAAACCAAATTCTCAAATGTGCTCGTATGTAGAAACCTTCTCCTCTGCAGAACAAAAGGTTCAGTGCAACTCACTGCTGTGACCCCTGCACACCACAACGAAAATCCTAACAAATCCTAATAGATCAACAGGCACCCAACACCACTGGGAAATGAAATGTAGCAGTATAGGCAGGCAACACAAGCGATGGCTTCCATTGCTGAAGGTCTGAGGAAGAAGTGTTACCTACTGTATCTTAATTTTTTTTTTTTTTAAGATGTAACAGAAACATGCTCAAGAAATCAGGCTCATTTAAAGCATACTGAAAACAGGACCCATTAGTGATACTGATTTCTGATTGTTTAATCTGTGTCATGTATAGTGAAGTTTATATACAATTAAAACGGAAAGTAAATACACACAGGTTCTCCTTATTTTCTGAAAGTGACCACCAGGAAAACAAATTGTGTCAAGATAGTGAAAAGACCACCTCTTCCCAGGCAGGAAGGATTTTTCTCTGCAGGGTTTGTGCACTGAAAGAGTGGTTTAAAGATTTCTGTAAGGGCTTGGAGTTGCCAGCACATTTGCATATTTAGTTTTTATCTCCCACATCCCTTGTGGATTTCCAACCTGAGCAATCAGTGAGCTTGAATGATAAATAGAGTTGGCTGGAACAAGACAAGCCTGTCACAGAGACCGAGCAGGGAAAACAACTAATTTATTCCAGTTCAAATTAAACAGATTCTTCAGCTGAGGTTATCAATGTCTGTTTTACCTCCTCCACCTCCCAACAGATCACTGCTTCTTTCCACTGAAACGTTGCTCCTGCCCACCGAAAATAAGTCAGTGCTGTTTAATTTGGGGCTAGCCCATCGGAGCAGGGAGCGAGGAGATGGATGGTCTGTGCCAGGCAAAAAGTCACAGCCCCACCTACGGCTGGGAAGGTGTTCGGCAGGCAGGGAACGGGGCTGGCTGTGAGCGCCGAGTCCGGCTGCTTGCCTTGCACTGCCCTCTGCTGTCACAGCAGCCGCTCCGCCCGCACCGAAACCGGTGAGGAAGGGCGACAGCGCAAGTTTTCGCTATCCAAATCGATGGAAACAAGAACGCGCTTTAATCTGACCTGAAGAGCGAAAGGGAGTTGATCGAAGTGTTTCTCCATGGGATTTTTCCCAGACAAAGCATGTCATCTGGCTCGTTCTTATCCACCCGCCTGCTATGCACTTACAATTAAATGTTATACATTAATATACATTAATGTTATACATTAATATACATTAATAAACTTCATTCCTGTCTTTTTCTGTCAGTAGAGTTCCAGGTGCTTTACCAGGAAATTGCACACTATTAGAGTTCGTTTTTTACCCTACAGACACTGACTAAAACATGTTTGCTGAGGCCTGGGCAAGGGGTACTCAGCTTAGAGCACTTAGCACAATGCTCCAACTTACAGTAACAGCTGAAAAGCCCCTCTGTAACATTTATCCTGCGGCCATTAGTGTATTCCTAACACCCCTCCTCAAATGTCTTAGTTCCTACTCTAGCACATTCCAGGATATGACTGAAGAAAACACACAAAACACAGGTGATGCAGTGTTCTGTGTCAGCAACGTTAAGAAACGTAATACAGCACTGAAAATTACCTCCATCACCCTTTTTCTCTTTTAAAAGAAATAAATTTGTATGAAATCAAACAATATTACATAACAGAATAATAACTTTCAAAGATAATACCTTGAGAAAACTAACACCCTCAAAGCAGCTCAAAAAAAGTGTTTTTAGAAACATATTTTAAAGGAAGTACATATTTTTCATGCATAAATACAAACTACAAATACACAGTATTTTTTCAGTGCCCTGAATGTCCCAGAAATGCCACACACAGAGCTTTCAACAGCTGTTAATACAATGCACACACAGAGACCTTAACTAATTCTTTTGAAGTCAGAAATTGAATGCCAGCATAAAAAGCACAGGAGAATTATTAGCAGAGAGCTTGTGTATCATTAGGCTTCCCTGCATGGTAATGCCAAACCTGCAACAGCTTATAAGCATATGGTTTGAACATCAGACTTTCTAGAAACATAAGTTCGGATCCTGGCAGATCAGCTCAGCCTGACAACCTTCTGCTGCGTGTCTTGAAGCAATAACTGCTTCCCTACCCCTGTGTGATATAAAGCTACACTCCACTCTGGTACAGGAAAACACAGCAACAGCCCACAGAAATTGCAGAGCAGAACTTGAGGGAATTATAAACCAGGATTGAGCTCAGAGTTGCCTGAGCAGTCTGGGTGACACGGAATCACTTGGTCAAAGGCGAGGGGAATTAAAAGTATCCCACAAATCCAATTTGTTTGTATAAAGGTAATGTACACCTCTGCATAAATATGAAGTAGATCTTAAGGATTCTCCCAGAAGATGGGGACACAGGTTCCCACCACCCCACAAGACTGTCAGTGTACTGTTTGGGATGCAGATTTCCATGAGAAATTCTTTACAGGGCTTCAGAGAACTTGTCCGCTGTGCTGCACGTAACTCACATAAAGAAACCATTCCCTCTCATTTGCACTTAATGAATTCCTGTAAATAACTGCTGTGGAACCCTTTTAAGGTGGAAATTCACTGGATCTTGTAGTAATAAAATAGCCTCAGCGAGGTCCACAAAAGTTGCATGCAAGGGATTACTTACAACATTTTATTTAAGGACTGAACAGGCAAATACAGGAAGATTAATATAATGTTCAAGAAAATAAGGGAGGATTCATTTCCCCAGGGAATTTTTTTCATGCTGTCAGCATAGAATCTTGCTAGTCTTGACTTTGCTAACACTAGTATTATACTCATTTTATACATGAGGAAACTAAGGCAGAGAGATTAAAGGTAGCATGGGATAATTACTGCAGTTTGTCATACTGAGTAGCAATTAAAATGGAGTAAAGAATTGTGGGAATAATAGTTGGACTTTCATATTATTAAGCATTGCAATCTATCAAACCAGATGGTCCAAGCCTTTAAAGGCTCATAGATTTTATATACATACATTTGTGACATAGCTGAATTAGTGGTATTTACCATTCCTAGGCTGATCACTGTATACACAAAAGGTGTTCTACACTGATGAATACAGGGAGATGAGAGAAATTTGGACAGGCTTATTTAAAAGGGTGCCTCTCTCTAACTGTAGCACCCAAGACAACGTTATCAGGTCTCTTCAGAATAAAATATAAGTAATTGTTTCGACTGGAGAGGTGTTGAGAACCACATTCCATCAGAATGTGAAGCTCCACTGAAATCTAAACGTATCTCGCAAATTGCCACATTTCTATGGAATTTTCTGGAAAAAAAATTATAAGAACACGTAAAGTAACTGTTGGAGTGTCCCATGTCTACAACTGTTTTTGAATGCCTGCCATCTTGAGCTATTTCAGGGGCTTTGCACTGTAATGGGCTTTAAAAGCCTACCTCTGTCATTAAACTCTCTCAGTAATTGAAGGGATTCTCAAAGGCTGTGATGGTGGAAGTATTTTAAACAGCTTAGAAGTTTTCAGATTGTGCTCTGCTTTGGCATAACCAAATTCAAAATCATTCTTAAAACAGAGTTTCTGGTCAATTACTTCTGCCTTCAGCATCTTACTAAGAACTCCCACTGTATTCAGTGAGGACTTGGAGTAAGCATCTATTGTACTAGACCAGAGGGCTCTTACTGCCTGTGGTTTCAGAGAAAACAACTAGAAATCCTAATAAAAACCCATCCTTTGAGCTTCCAGATTGAGTGATCAGCACTAAATACTTGAGTAACTCATTTTTAGAGATGTAGCATTTTAGTGTCCTCTGCTAAAAGCCAATTCTTGCTTGAAACAGCAGTTAATATCCATAACCCAGAGAAAGCAGAACTGCATAAATCTGGTTGATGCTACTTGTGCTTCAATATTAACTTGTCTTGTGGTTCAGCTGCCTTCAGTTGTGCTTGTAAAAGCACAGGTGCCCAGGGTGTGGATTCTGGCTTGCAAAAGAAGGGAAACATCTGAAATTTCTCACCCTCTATCACTTTCTCCTCACATCTAATAGTCTGCCCAGTGGCAATAATGCAGGTCTGCTCCAGGGTCAGACCACTCCTCTCAGTCCTGTCAGCAGAAGATTGCTCACTGTTGCCAGGAAGCCTTTCCCTCTGGATGAGAGTGTGCAGGGAAGACAGGGAAGCTGTCAATCACAGCTTTTAGGGACATTATTTACATAGTCCTTGCACCAGCTGTTTAATAGCTGATGATCACACTGACAGGATTAGACATCACTGTAACACAGTCTTGTCCACCAAGTAACAAAGAGCACACTTACCCAGCAGAACAAGGCAGGAGGATCTAAAGTATCTACCTACCTTTTGGGGCTTGGAAACCCCATGCAGGAGTTCTCTCCACTCCCAAAACCCATGAAAATTTTCAAAAGTCATCTTGAAGCTCAAAATAAAACCTCATGTTAAAGATTGCAAGTGTCTACCTGCATCATATTTAAAATATTCTTACTTCAAACTACAGGATTATCCTCCCTTTACAAACTCCCAAATTTTGATTGTAATTTCAAAACTTGAGCTTCCATCCACTGAAACTTGCCTGATGAATTAACAGAGCAGATATCCTTTCATCTCAAGAAGAGTAAACCATTCAAACCATGGGCAGAATACTGACAGACAATTAGGAGCTTACATGTATGCATAAATTTTACTGATTTGGACTTGTGTGGGGAAATAACACTCTCAAAGTAACCTCTTATAATAATGACTTTAACTAGTTAATTACATAAAAGAACTATTAAATACTCTTCTCAGCTGTGCACTACAGGTGACATAACATACTTTAAGAACTAGCCACATCAGTCCACGCTTGTCTAGAATCAACACCTTAAAAATGTTTAGTCTTTTCTTTTCTCCTTTTCTTTTGTCTTTAATAAAAAGTCTCATGCTAAAACCCACGAAGTCTGTGGGAGAAAGACAATTCCATGAAAACAATGTAAGCATAAGCATAATCTCCTTCTCTCCCCAAATTTTCTGTCTACATTCTGAGTAATGACTTAAAATAACACACAAGTGAAGAGTCAGGAGAAAGAGATACTTATTAGAATTATGACTTTTATTTTTATTCACTAGAGCAACATTGAGGAAAGAATTTTTACATACAGGTTTTTGAATCAACTTTACAAGCAAATTCCAATATACAGTATTTACTCTGGCCTGGGTTAAAAAAATCAAAAACAAAGCAGATAGTAAGAGTACCTCTTGTTTTAGCTATTATTGAATTTAAGATCTGGTTACACTGGAATTATATTCATTTGACGGTGGTGCTTTTACAATTAAGTAGGCAGTGAGCAGCTTTACCACAACAGTGACTGATTTTCCTTGATAGCATCGTTGTAAGATGACTATACTGAGACCTACCACCAGGATCATGTATTAAATCCACTCTGCTCAGAAAAAGCCTCTGTAACGAGATAAGGAATAGCTACAGAAGCCCAATTCAAGAACTGATTTCCATTTGTACAGCAAGAAAATGTCCATATTAAGAGAATTATGTGCTGTGCAAAACCAGAAACACTTCCCCCCCAAACATGCAACCTACCCAAGTATGACACTTTAGAATGTGCATATGGTTGTGACATGCAGACAAAGGAAATCAAACAAATGATACTCAACTTTCCAGCATCATTACAACAAACTGGCATTTAGATCAAGGATGAAATGAAGTTTACTGAGCAATGATGCAGTCTACTTGCTATGTGCAGTCTCACTGCTACAAGATGTAAAGCTGAGGAACAAACTTTTTTTGGAACTGTATCGAAATTCAGCGTCGTTTCAGATTTTCAGGGCCTTTTGTGATTATTTGGAGAAAGTCTGAGATAATATTGCACTTCTTTTCTCAAACAAAAACATGGGCTGAGGCCGTTATTCTTTCAGAGCTATGCTAGTCCTAGGGAATTTTAGCCATGGGCTTTGATTGGCAGTAGGAAGTGCTGGCTTCAGGGAAGGGGAAGGTAATAATAATCTGGCTGCATCTTCAGTGTTAAAATTCCACGGTTAAATTAAAGTCATTGCACAACAAAAACTCAGTACACTATATGAATATTTTTTAACATGCTAGAGTGCATATCAATTCTGTGAAAGTGATGTGAAAATACCTTGGAAACAGCAACACTACCGGGGAAATTGGTTTCAAACAAAAGCTACACACAGCAGGAGGCATCTAGATTATTTTAGGCACAACTCCAAGCAATAAAGCTCATTTAAAGTGCAATTCTGTTCTTTTCTTTTGTGTTTATTCACTTGTTAAAACACGTAATTGCCTCTGTACACACATACTGAACAGTAGTTTAATACTTTTGTGAATATTGCACAAAAGAATGAGAAATCAAAACCAAAGAAAAATGGCAATACATCAGTTTCATAAACCTAAAAAAAAAAAAAACCCTGAAGATATCGAACACTTACATTTATGCCTTTTGGATAACTGCACCAGTACTGATAATATATCTGCACCTTCCCTAAGGTAGATACGTTACCTGAAAATACTTAATCCCATCTGAGAAGCTCTACTCAGCACCCTCTCACCCATCACCCCCCAAACCCAAGTGAAGCTCCAAACTTCACTTCTCCACTACTCTTCCAGCTGCCCATCTCCTGACAGGCTTTGCTCATACTCTGGACTTACTGCACATGTAACAGAGCCCTCCCTGGGAAAGTCTGAAGAGCCAAAACATGGAGTTGTCTTTACAGGGATGGCAGGTTAGCAGCTGAACACAAATACAAGTCAGGCTAGCATCTGTCTCATCCATGAGCAAATCCTGCTGTCTCCAGCTCATCATCTCACTAATCTGTCAGAACAAAATGGGGAAATGCTATAAAAAAACCACTATAATCTACTTATGTTCCTTTAACATAGACACCCCCACCCTTGTATAAATATAACCTTTTTCTTCTGGAAAGAAAAATTAGGAACTATCTTTTTTATGAAAACCTTGATCATCTCAATTTTCTTTGCTTAATTTGCTTTGATCATCTCTCTACTTAATTTTCAGTAAAGGTGCAGATAGGTAAGATATCTATACTTTTAATGTAAACATAAAAATTTTAACATCGCTAGATCAGGCTGGCGATACCTCCAGAGTAAGATGCAAAAGAATTCAGGATGAAATATCTCTGTCAATACCATTAAATGAAAATCATACTTTTTACACAAAATCATATACATGTAACAGTAAAATCAGGTTCTCTTCAAGAAAAGTAAACTTAAAAAAAACACCTTCCATCCATAGAAATCTACATGGACCAGAAACCAGGAATCTGATCATTCCCGCAGCAGTCTTTAAACTCCTGAGAAACACAGTTAGCTGCCAGGAGCTAGTTTTGGGGAATATAAGTCAGTTTTATTTTCTTACTGGAAGTAAATACACTAAAGGACATCCAGTTCAATGCTTTTCAAGGAAATAAATTATTCCAGGAGAATAACTGTTACTGCAATCTCAAACTGTAGTTATTTTGATCCTATACCAACTGTAACAATTAACGTTACCCTCCTTATGTCTTGCTTACATTGTCTTCGTCACAGTTCCCAGAAGGTCCTGCAGGTCCCTTATTTCAGATTGATATAAGTAGTTCTGAAATGGAACTTCCCCCCTACTCATTTTTCCCCCAGCCTTTTAATTTTCCCACTTCATTGTCAGTTAAAAAAAAATTAGTGTGACAAATTCAAAAACTTTCTTGAATATTAACTATGCACTGAAAACTCAGATGAATGCTTTTTTCCTTCACCGAACGGAGGTTTCCATCAGGATACCCCTGGTTAAAGGACAGAAAAAAAAAAACAAACCACCCAACCAGTAACATCAAAGAGAGTCACGGGAAAGAAGGGAAGAATTGTAGATGGGACACAACATCAAATTTCTGGAAAGCTTCACTGGATATGTATATGTTTAACTAGCATGACATGTCATGGTCCCACAGTGCACCATGATGGGCATATATTTCCAGACTACTTTCAGAAAAAATACTTCTCCTAAAGAGCACAAAAATATTGATTTTTTTTGCTTTATTTCCCCAAAAGGCTCCTTCCCAGTTATCATGCACTTCTTCAGAAATTTAAAAAAAAAACCAAACAAAAAACAAAACAAACAAACAAAAAAAACCACCAACAAATTACAGAAACCCAAAACCAAAATACACATCTCTGAAAAACTCTTAAGAGTACCAGCTCTGGATTACAACACAATAGGATTGCTCAAAGCAAGTAAGTGGGGTTAATTAATTTTTTTTTCCTTTCTTAAAAATAGTTGCATTTTTAATACAAGTTTTATTCTGTAAAATAGTTTCAAATTCTTACACATATGGCAAAGTTTGTGCAAAATTTCAAGTCAGGTACTTCAGAGCCTTTCGATATTAAACAGAACTCAATAAATACAAGTAATACAATAAAAGTTTAAAATATTAATTAAAATGCATGTTGTGCAACCTCAACATAGGTGTTATGGACCCCATATTCCCAGAGGCTCCCTACTTATCAATTCATAAGAGCCTGCATTGGAAGGTTTTGCACAAGTATCCTTTGCACTGCGTTTTAAGAATCTACCCGGTAATGTGTCCATTCAACACAATAAAAACATACCACAATCTTTTAACAAATGATGATGTTTAAGCGAGAAGACTCGTTTCACCCTGTGAAATCTGCTTAATGTCAGTGAACAGTGAAAATGGGATAAATAAAGAACAGAGCAACTTCAGATTACAGTAAAACAAAAACAACACAACCCACCCCACCCATCAGATTAAATAACATTAAATATGTCAGTCTTGAGATAATGATAAATACAAGGATTTTTGCATAGGCCTCTGGAATACAGAGTCAGAATTATGGCCGATAAAACATCTGCTAGTAAGTCTAACTTTCCACCACTCTGACCTAACGAGTACTCAGAACCAAGAAGTTAAACAGAACAGCAATTTCATCGTCTAATAACTCAAAGAAACAGAGGTAAGAAATAACTTCTGCCACCCTGAAATAGGTAGTGCAGCATTCTGGTATTTGTGGTCACCACAGACTTCAGCACTTCAGCATTTGCTTAATTACTAAGACCGCAATACAATCTTTATTACAGACCTACGAGAAGATAGAACGCTCTCAAGAGCAACTGCACAGCTCACAACAACAGCCTCAGAACGTCGCAGGGTGGAGTGTGCAAACCCTAAAAAGAAGCTGCTGTTTTGAACGTGGACTTGGGATTTGCAGGCTGTGGGTCCGGCAGGCTCGAAGGCAGTCGCGACACAGGAAGTGGTTTGTTGTGTGGCATCGTTGGGTGAGATGTGGGTACGTCCTCAGTGCATCTTTGGTTTGGGGAGGCGGGAATGCCGGCTGGAGGGCACGCTGTCCCCACAATGCAAACTGGTGGGGTGTGTTTGAACGTTTTCTTTTCTCTGTACCAGTGGCTTTGGGATGTTAGACTTCAAAGAGGTGTTCTGAGGCTCCGGAGATACTGGTGTGGATTTCTGACTGCTCACTTGCTTAGCTCTAACAAAGGACATAGCTGGTGGGCGAAGTTTAGACACTTTCTGACTCTGTTTACCCTTTAGGTTATCCTGACCAGATGTTGGCTGTAGCTGAGTTGAACTACTTAGTGGTAGAATCTCACGTTCCTTGGAAGCAGCGGAATGATTTGCAGATCGTATGAGAACGGCCATTGTAGGAGGCACTAAAGCATTTGGGGGCTTTGCGATTCTTAAAGTCTTTGGCCGAGAAGCCTGGTTTGTGAACGAGGGCTGACCTTTCACAGGTAGTTCAGTCTGCACCTCTCTGGCATCAGCTCGTGTAGAGGTCTGAAAACGGGAACGAGATGGCAATGTACCTTCTTTATTACTCACCACCTCTGCAGGGTTTTCAGTGGATTTGTTTTTCAAATTGTCCAAATATGATGCATTTTCATCTTTTATGTTTAACTGTAGGTTCGTCAAAGAGTTTACATCATTCAGGCTATTTGGGAGAGAGACATTTGCAGCATTTGGATTCTGATGATTGCTACTTTCATGCAGATCATGTTTAGGATATTCACTGTGGGCCTCGATATGTGGCATTTTTACTAGTTTTCCCTGGGCGAGGTCTGTGGAACTGGGAAGGCTGCTGGAAGGCTGTAGTACTTGAGGCTGTTGAAAAGAAAATAATACAAGAATATATTAGGCCAAGAAGACACCAGATAACATTCTGAATCCAACGTGCGCTGACTGGATGCTTGACAAGGGCTGTACATCTGGTTTTCTTAAATCAAAACTTTGACTTCGGCAAAATAGGATGGTTTATGGGACGCATACAAATGGGACTTGTAACTTAAGGGGAAAAAAATATACCAGCACTGAAATAAACAACAACATAAAAGACAAAAAAGAAACCAATAAGCTTAAAAAGGAAACATGAAAAGGCATGGTTGGTGGCTTCACCTAAATCTACAGGACAGATCGCTGGTGCCGAGCAATTCTCACTGGAGTGCTCAAACCAACGCCAAGGCTATCAGGCTGTATCCATCTTTTCATTTCTATTCAGGGCACACTGAAGTTAACTATCCCAGCCCTTTTACTGTACAGGCAGGAAAGGTGTTTAATGGACCACATGAACTTATAGGGCACTTTTCTTGCCTAAGTGAGGCCAGAAAATTTGATGCAACACTGTGGTAATCAGGCTACTCACTAGGCTTAGGGAACTGTTTTATCTTGAATTGATTTCAAATGGGCTGATAAAGGAACGGAGTACATGTGAAACTAGAGATCACATACTACTGCACTGATAACCAAGGGATAAAGATAACTGAATGAAGTTTTTACATTTGATCAGAAGATACAATCTGATCAGACATGCATCAGACAAGAGAACTGCCGGTACCTCTTCTGGGTCATTTCTATTCTCTTTGCTCTTCCCTGTAAAAAGACTTAAAAGATTAATGTGTGCACTAACTTCACAGTCACATCCTAGACCTGAAACTTGGATACAGATCTTGGAAGCTTTATTAAAACTTCTGTAATTCACAGCAAAACCCAAAACCTATTAAAACTTAAACTACAGTTTAAGCAGATTTGGATGATTTTCTGATTTTCTTTAAAAGGAGGGGAACAGAACTACCACAAATTGTCATCACTCAACTACTTGAATTCTTAGCAATTGACAGATTGCATGTACACAGCAAACAGGCTTATTCTGGTTGTTTACTAGAGAAATACAGTCAACAAAAAAGAACCAATGTTTGTGTTTGAGAGATTTGACTAACAGCATCACTTCAGTCACTTTCCTGAATTGTTCACAATTTCCAAATGAGAAAACCAATTATTTGTCTGGTCTTTTCAGCTCTTCTTAGAATCAGCAGGAGGAATGCAAGGATAGTTGTGCATGCCAGATTCCTGTTACATTTCTAGGGTCATAATATGTCTCAGGATTCTTTAAACTTTTCATCTTTCCCCTGGCAGGATTACTACTGACAACTGAATCCTCAAAATTCCTCATAAAAAAAAATTTAATGGTAATGTGAAAAAAAACAAGGTTTCTCAATCTACTTTTTATTTACTCAAAGTTTTTCCCTTTAGAATATACTGGTTCTACCTGTAAGCAAAGGCAAAATCTAAGCTGAACCAATGACAGGCACGTAAGTGCAAATATCCTGGACTGTCCGAACACAATTGTTTTGGAAACATGGAGAAGATTAAAAAAAAAAAAAGCAAAGATGTCTCCAAAATGGTGTCAAATGAGTATCAAAACATCATTCCTTACATGACCCAAAACTAGCTTAGCTTTATGAATCCTTCTTAACCACGCGATCCTAAATGAAGGAAGTACTAAACACAAGGAATAATTCAATATATTGAGTTACAGCTTAAATAAAATTAATCCTCCAGATATTTTTGTCATTTTCCAGTGTTTATGTAATGGGTTACAGGAGTTATTATGCTTCCAGCCTAGGAGCTAAAAGGCAGATGTTAGCCAAAATTATTTACTGATTTGAGATCTCATCTGTAAAAACAAAACTGCTAATAATGAGCGCAGAAACCAAAGGAATATATACCTGATTCCCATACAAATACTTCAACAAATAAATCAAATTTTCTAATCCTACTTGAAGTAAAAAATTAAAATACTTATAGCAAACACATAAGTGTCAAATATGGAAATATAATTGTCAGAAACCCTTTTCCCCTCACCTAGAAAGGGTTTCTAAATGCCAGTCTTCAAAAACACAGACAAATATTTAATCTGATCATTACAAATCCTAATTTTATATCAAATAATCCTAGTTATAGTGATCAACAAAATGAAAGAATGTGTAAGTTACAGAAGAAACTAAACTTGTATGGAAAGCTGAGTTAAACACAAACACATCTGAAATAGAACAAAGCAGTAAGCTTTCAATAATGCTATTTCGAGTTCTTTTGACAAAGACTAAGTAGTATTTGAGCTTTTCCCTCTGGGTAACTTTGCATTTTACATATAAAAACAGTCAAATACATGTTTTACTCGTTATCCTTCATAACCTAAAAAAGTCTAAGCAGCTTAATATGTAGAAAGTTAGCAATCCAAAGGTAGAAAACAGCTACATGCTCTGGATTATGACACTAAAGCTCTGCTATCATCTTTGTGAACTTGTTTTAGAAACACTATTTTTTAATTTTGTATTTCTACTCTAGCTCTGTCCAATTACCATTAGAGATTTTAATCTTTTCAAATTGGTACATACATTAACATTCAAGATGACACTGAAAGCAGCAACATGCCACTTGCACAATATGCAAGTAACAGTTCATGAGGTATCTCACACTGACAACTGCACTACTGTCACCCACAGCTCACAGCTTTGTCTTATACACAAGTTTTCCTTTTATTAAGGAAGTCTTAGAAATTATGTTTCTAGTAAAAAAACCAAAACCAACAAACAAACCAAGTCAGTTGAAGGACTAGTACTTGATGAATTTCATCACAAGGAGGAGAAAAGATAAAGAAGCATTCTACCTTCCAGGCATAGTATTTTATTTCATGGAAGTCTTTAAAAAAGGTTGCCATCTGCATTGCTTTGAGTGCACTTCTGGCAATATTTTTGGGGTGGGACAGACCCCATGACTGCCGTGCTAACCTCACTTCTTTTTGTGTCCCACAAAGAAAACGTGCAGGTAGACAAACACCTGCATTCTCTGGGATGCTCCTACTATGCAAATTTGGACTTAAACATGTCAAGTACAATTTAACTGAAGAAAATGAGTTTTCCCCAGCCTGAAAGTACATTATTGGAACAGGCTCCCCAGGGCAGTGGTCACAGCACCAAGCCTGACAGAGTTCAAGAAGCATTTGGATGGCACTCTCAGGCACAGGGTGAGACTCTTGGGGGTTGTCCTGTGCAGGGCTAAGGGTTGATCCTCATGGGTCCTTTCCAACTCAGCATATTCTAGGATTAGACAAAATGCTTTTTGCACATGCTCCTTTCTGCACAAAGAAACAGAGTTTTCTGTACTGGTAAGAGCTTAAGAGTCTTGCAAATTTTGACACACTAATCAAAATTACTCAATTACAGTCCCTACCTCAGTAGCTTAAGAGATTTTTCTGTTATTTCTATCAAGTAAAACTGGCTGTTACACCATCCAGAGAAAAATGACATCCATGATGAGGATTACCATTACTGCTCAGTTATCAAACTACTGAGACTGTATTAGCTTTGTGTTGGAAAACTGAAACAGGTATTGTACTGAAAAAGAAGTTAAATCAACATGGTCATGACAGTGGTATTCATTTAATATCAATACTTGAAAATTCCCTTTAGTTTTGCTTTGCTTCTCTCGATCTGCAACTCAGTTCCCTGTGCAATACCTCTGTAGAATGAAATAAAGGCATTTTCTCCCTGCAGTATCCTGAGGAACAAGGGAAGTGATGCAATGAAAAATCCGAGAACTGCATGCACATCTCCCACAGACATGCATCATGCACAGGGCAAAGGAAAAACCCAACAATGAAAACGCATGGGGAGGAGATGGGAATAAATCTAAAGTTGTACTGTACCACGCTTTATCACAGAAGTAATGGACTAACTTCTCAACTCCTTGCCAATGGCATAATGGGAAAGCAGAGACAAGAAAAACACAGGGACAATGATGTCAGAGGACCAAGACAAAACAATGAGCAATTGCCATGACAGAACTGCAACTTTTCACCATTTCAATTGCAATTACCAGGTCCCCCCTCGGTTTTTAATCCTCCTTCAAGAAACAAAGGTAGCAATAGTTTTTAAGTAATGCAGTACAAATAATACTTATAGCAAGACCTGCATGGAATACTTTTGCTCTTATAACTTCAAGTTCTTTAACACAGTCAATCTCTTACACTCCAAATACTGTAACTAGAACTTGTATGTATCCTTACAACTGTACACATCAGAAATATTTGCATCCATGCACATACATGTTAGATATCTAACAACGAACAATAACGTCATAAGAACACTGCATTACATCCTCGGATCACGTTGCCCATACTGTCAATAACTCCTCTTTCTACCAACTCACAAGTTGGAAGAGACTCCCAACTCCCACAGTTTCTTTTCGGAGAGGGCCAGAGCAGAAGGGACACAAACAGTGCTACATAATTTTTTCATTTCCTCATCAGTTCTGACATCCCTCATCTCACTGCTTTGGCACAGGATAAGCTGTCATTTCAAATGAAGGCCTGTGCAGACACAGCTCTACTGTAGGGCTGCATTGGAAAGCTCTCATTTTCTACCTCTGGAAAATGTCAAGATTTCACACCTTAAATCTGTAGCATTTGCCAATACCTTAATTTTCAAATTTTTTTTCTCTCCCTTTTAGGTAGCTATATTATATGTGTAGTTCAACGTTGTAAAATAGGATTCTGCAGTAAGGAGTACAACTTCAAAGAATGATACAAAACAACCCTAATGTTTTTTTTTAAACCACCACTCATCACAGCATGAGAGTAGTAAAATAATCAGTATTACGTCAAAGCATATTTTTTTCTGTGTAGTCTGTATAGAAATTCCAACTTAGAGAGAAAGACTTTCACAAAGAAAAATTACTCCAAGTAATATATAACTCCATCAAGGCAAGTATTTCATCCATAATTACAGACACATTTGCAACAAGCAGACAAATACGACCATATGCAAAATTAAGTTTTGTTTGCAAACATACTTCATTAGGTACAAGAGACATTTCTCTTGCAGTTGAATCTCCAAATACCTAATTTGGCAGAAGGGAGTTTTACCTAAAAGACATTTCTTCATAAAGCTGAACACTTAACACTTGAAACAAAAGCAATTACATATAAAAGACAGTAATGTAATGATTTCAGGACATTTTAATAATTTGTCACTTTCTTCACATGAGTCATGTAACTTCCCTGCTAATGCTCTGAAGCAGCTTTGTTCTGCTAACACAAACACTTCATACACCCTACAAAGAACTTGAATTGGTTAATAAAGGTTTGGAAACATTTCAGTGTTGAGAAACCTTTTTTAAAAGAAAATGCATGAAAAAGCACAGCCTGGACCTGATTTCTAGTCACCATGCATACAGTAGCTTTCTTTCTGGTGACAACAAGCTATGTGTCACCTGCTAGAATTGCTTAGATTACCTTTATTTGTAATGCTTACACACAAAAAGTCTAAATGCTTTTTTCATGAAGTGCACAGCAAGCAGAGATGTGAACAACTGCAATGCTTGAGTAACAGAACCGTTTTCATCAGCGTTTCTGTGTGGAGAAGCACTTGGGACAAGGGGCCTGGAGAAATTGGTACAATATTCTTGTATTACAACATGAGCTCATGACTAGTTCCTTACCAATGTGTATTCTAAGTGTTATGTTTCTAGAGCTGCATCATTAAAGCTCCAGAATACAAATGGAAAAGTTTTAATTATATTGAACAAAGTTTGATATATCCTATAACCAAGAGACAAATAAAGGACCATTACCCAGGAGTTTAGTTCAAGACACATGGGAAATACAGGAACAAAATTATATGTTTTTTATTCCTGAAATGACAAAAATCATGTACTATTATCAAAGTGTTATGAAATGAAAAGTGCTGAATTGCTTCCAAGGCTAGTGAAACAACATGAAGTTCATAAATGTGAAAGTACTAAAAATTAATTGTCACTAAAATTGAAAAAAATACATCCAATTCTGAAGTGTGTTGAAGTGGAGTGACATGGTAAGTCCCTAGGGCAGTTCAGCAGCAGGTATATGCTGACATTGTAAATGGTGCTAATAGAGAAGAACCATAAGCCTACCGTAGTGTTATACTATTACCTAGCAGGGATATATGACCTGTCCTGTACAGCAGGAGTGAAATTATATTTAGTTGTTTATGTACTGCAATATGAACAGTTTACCCACTTATATCCCTATAACCTACAGTGCTTGTAAGTGACCTATGTGTTCATCAGCTATCAGAAACCTGCAGTATTCAGACACAGATGATATTTTAGGTTGGGGATCCAGAAACTATAAAAGAAGTGCTTGAATTCCAAGTTCTCCAGACAGAAAACACAACTGGACAAAAGTTGAGACTACTTCACGTTCTCATCACCTTCTCTATATTACTGCAAAAGAACACTGACAGTGTTCTTTTGTGATACCCAGCTCACCACTCGCCTCGAAACCCCACAGCTGGCATTTCTTACCAGCTCAAAAACCTGCAACCCAGAACCACTGAAACAAGTGGGAAAGAAGGATACTAGTGAGAATTCCAGTAATGTTCTACTATATAGAACTCTTCACACAGTGATAATTCATTGATTTCATAAGAATGTCATTAAAAATGTCCAAGAAACGTCATAGTTTACACTGTATTTTTATTCCCGGTATTTATCTTTTGATTAAACCTAAGACTTAATGAAAAAAAGCTACGAACACACTACTAGAAGAAACTTATTTTCCTAAAGAATATGTTAATTACAGCTTGGATTCATTAATCAAGGGCCAACTTTCACCTACTTTATTTTCTTTACTAGTAATTCATAGAATTGAATATATAAGATATATACTAAAAAAATCCAACCTGCTTTTGTAATAAAAGTTTGCTGTGGAATACTGAATAAGAAGCCACTGCCATTGGTTGAGAAATGAGGCTGGGGCTCAGGGTAAGAGATCAACAAAAAATTTTCTCCTTCAGTGAAGCCCCTGTGAATGACGTGATACCAGAGGCTCCCACCGGGCAGCTCAAACACCATCCTCTGGTCTGACTCTCCAACCACTAAGCCCCAAAACCATAACATGTATATGCTCTTCAGGTCTAAAACTATCTCTTTAAACTCAGTCTCTGCTGATAGGACAGCAAATCAGCCAGGCTGTGCTACTGCTGGTCCTCCACTCAGCAACAGGTGAGAGGATCATCAGTTTTAGGGGTTTTATGTTCTTTACACACACAAAGTCCCACATCAGACACCACAGGAAAAATGAAGCACACCCCTTATTGCACAGAGAAAAGCCCATGAAATAGACTGTGCATTCCTGATGAGTTGTTTAAATGACATTGTCACAGAAATGCCAAGAGAGTATTTGAAACGCGATTTACAAAACATAAGATTTTTTTTTTCTTGTAATTGAATCAACTAAGGATTATTGCAATCTGAAATATATGTAAGCTTTGTTTTCCAAGGTGCAGCTTACTCTTCAGATCTCCACTGGCCCTGGAAATCTTACCTTGTTTTCATAATTTTACTTTTTCCTTTATTTCTTGTCCAAATACACTCTTGGGCTTTGCTAGGCAAACACTGTAATTCTCAAATTACAGCACATTCAAAAAATATAACTTTAGCATTATGAAGTAGTTATATTTCTTCAAATACTTATCTATTTATAATGCAATACCAAAGCACAAAATAAGACTTACCATTTTTCTATGTCTACGTAAGCATACAGTTTTAAAATCAGCAATTGTCTTTTGTTTTGCAGATCCAAGCCAAGAGAACAAATGCATCTTACATCAGCCCACATTGTAGCTAGCACATAAGGAATGTTAATAAATCATGCAAGTTGTGCAACAGCCACTTCAATGTATTAAAAGCCTTTTTACAACAAATACCAAGAGAGGAATAAAAAAAAAAAATTAGTTTGAGTGAAGCCATTCTGAAAAGTTAAGAAAACTTCTTGTGAGAGACAATGACACTTTCTCACTGATATTTTTACGTACAGCCACGAGGTATTTACATAAATACATCCACAAATGCAGGCGTGCAGACGGATGAGCAAACAGAACACACACACAAACAGGAGAGTGTATTACGGCCATGGAAAACAGGGAAAATGCAGCAAGCAAGATTTTTATGTTAAGACAAGACTGGAAACAAGGGCCTACTCAGGTTTGCCTGAAGAACTGCTGAGGTCTATCAGCATTTAATAACTGTTATAAAGCTATAAGTTGGAGCTGCTTTACGCTGGCTGAAGGATTGAAGCATGTTGGTTAGCCACAGACTATCGTGTGTGCCTGGAAATCTGCCTGAGAGAGGAGGATACTACGAGATGAACAGTGCGTGCAAAGGGGAAGCTTCTACTGGAACACGGTGAGGGAGATGAGTGAGAGGTACAGACTCACTCTGTCTGCGGTGCGGTGGAACAGTCCGAGGGATGCCCTGGAATGAGCCCTGCCAGGGAGAGAAGGAGGGAGCAGAATACCCACCCTGTGCAGAAAGAGAGAGGGGGAGAAGTATAATAAAAAAAGAGAACAGGGAAAAAAACAAGACACCAAAAAGCCACACCATTTTTTTATTTTTCCCCACAGAAAGGTATCATTATATTTCCCAGTTGTTCTACTTTGTAAAAGCAAATGCTGCACGTTACTGAAGCCCAGAAGAAAAACGACATCATGATGTCCTAAACTAGTCATAAACCTTACAAGAACCCCTCCATTTTTATTCAATACATATGCACACATTTCTGTCAAAGATGGTTTTATGGGAAGAGTATAGAAGCTGAGTTTTTCACGTTAAAAATACATGATAAAAATGTATTTATACAGCTTTCAAAAATATTTTAGAAATGCCTCACCAAGCAGTACCTTGTTTAGTTCTAATCTACTGGAAAACCAACCAGTTTTAGTTTACAACAAAAAATTTCTAATATATCAATACAAATTTTCTAGCAAGTCCTGGTGCTTTAGAGTCCACTTCACTCCTATTTTGACAGTATTATTGAACGTGGAAGAGGAGAGGTAACATAAAACTGTTCTCCTTGCACTTTGCTCTTGGAGCTTTAGTCTTCCATTAAAGGATCAGAGAACTGTGCACATCTGTGGCATGCAGGGTTTGCCTGTCAGATGTCTTGGATCACCACAAGTGTGACACACTGTGGTTGCTGCACTCTCAAAACAAGAAAAAGTCATTTTATGCAGTGTATCCTTTTCTCCATACCCTTACCTTTGAAAAATCTACCAAAGCTGCAACTTCACTCTTGAATAACCATCTTGATTTCCCATTTCAGCAGGACAGACTTTACAACCCCTTTACTGTTTGAGCAGCTGAAAACTGCTTTTATAAGTTCTGGAATACCGGTACTGACAGTGACAACTGCCATTGTCTCCTGGCCAAGAGCAACTAGTTGTGGCTACTGTTTCAGCCAGGAGGCTTAAGATACCTGAATGAACACCTGTATAAAAGGAAACAGGAAGCCACTTTGCCCCTCCTCTCCAGTTTCTCTGCTGCATATCAGCTGCAGATCATACTGCCAGGGCTGGACAAGCAATAAAGTATTTTCTCTCCATGATTCTTTTAAAATAATGTTAAAGATCACATTACTTCTATAAATAAATATTCTGCTTTTATTTATCTTAGTAGAACTTTAAACACGTCCCTGATCTTCCAGTTCTCCGAATCTAGTTAGGTATAATCCACCACTATTCCAAGCTTCAGCACTGCTAAAATGTAACTTCACACATTCATTTAATCAAGTTTTAGAATCAGCTAGCCAGAACACAATCTAAAACAGGAAATAAAGGAAAAAAACTGACAAGATTGCTTTATTTTTCTTCAGAACCTGAGAAAAACCAATTATTGGAGCAAAATCTAAGGGAAAAAAATGAAACGAGTTCTTCAATTTGATTATCTCTAGATGGAAATATTGATTACCTAATGTCTTCTTCCAGTCCTCCATCAGTGGAGGACAACACAGTTTTTAACATCACAGTATTTAGACTGCTAAAACAGTACTAGTTTCAGTCAAGCAATATGACAAAATATTATGTGTTGCATCAGCTGAATAGGTATTAAATATAGAAATATTCCTGGGAACAAGATTAATCAATCAGTGATTGATGAGAAAATGATCAAAAGCTTTGGATTTTCACAGCACCGTACCAAAGAACACTATATTTTTTCAGGTTTGTTCACATTTCATCCTAAATTGTGTCAGGACGGTAGAACAAAAAATTCTTTCCATTCTCAAAAGATAAATGAATCTCCACATAGTAAAAAGCACATTATCATCAAGAACAAGTCTGATTTTGCACAGACTTGAGTTGGCAATGGGCTTCTTCCAGATTTCTTTGAAATTTTTAACACATTAAGAAGGGAGGTGAAAATTTTATATCCTTTCCCTTCCACCCTCTGAAAAGAGAGATTAAGACAAGCACAAGCCAGCTGAGTTACATAACAGTTATGATACTGTTGTAAAAGCAATGAAATATTTACATGTCTTGATACATTCAGGAAATTTTTAAACATCCATACTAGCACTTCAAAGCACAGCACTAAGTACAGTCTTCTCAATAATTCTTCATGGTATTTTATCATCACTCTGACTGAAGAAGTAAATGAAGAAAGCACAAGTAACTTCCTAGAGTCTTTTGCCTGCTAAGATGAACTGCTCTCCAGGTATGGTGCAATCCCCTTCTCCCAAATGCTACAGTTTACACTGCTCCATATAGGCAAATGCCAAATAAATGCCAGATTTTTTTTTGTAAAACAAACAAAAACTCAAAAAAAAAAAAAAACCAACCAAAAAACAACCAAACAAGGACTGTTCAATTGTACCTCAAATAAGGTAATTAAAATCAACATTGACTGAACCAAGTAAGAACCAGGAAATACAGCACCAAGAATTTATTGAGTGTTATGGCCTACACTGATTTTACAAATTATAATGGATGTACTGATCCCATTGATACAGCACATTAAGAGAACTATCTGCAAATACGTCTGGTTTATGAAAAGATTACTTTTCCTTTAATAGTATTTATTGCGCAAATCTCCAGCAAATTTATCAAGGTTTCTCCTTTAAACAACAATTCACATTCACCTCCTTATATTAGTCAAATGTTTACTGAGGTTCCCAAGAAATCCAAAGAAGAGGAAAAAAGAAACAGACTAATAAACAAATATCCTCAGACAATGGTGTGTCTTCAAAATACACAGATTTTGAATTTTTGAATTTTGAACTCACCTCAGTTTCTATTAAAAAAAAAAAAACAAACCACACGTGATGGGATTCCTCTGGGTTCTGAAGAAACTCTTTCCACTTACACTTGAAGGTTAGGCAGTAGTCAGAACAGTTCCTCCTCTCAGCTGCTATGTGCATCCAGCTACTTAACTTAAATCCCATTCCTCTCATTTCCCAGATACTGGAATTGTGAAACAGCAAAAGTATCCCCAAAAGGAAGTGAATCACAATTTAAAAAAAACAGGAGACTCAGGAGTTGAAAAACAAGAGCAGCTGAAATAAAGCAGCCTCCAAACCAGCAAAAATGATGAATGTTCTTCAGAGATCCAGATGAGTTGTACTATTGCTGCCAAATGCTTTAGGAAGTTCTGACTCCAACTGCTCAGGGAAAACCTGTTGGTTGTCATTTGTTTTTTTAAATGCTACTAGGAAGACTTTAAGGCCAGAATTTTCCATTGCTATGAACAAACCTCAACCTTAGAACAAGCAATCACATGAACAAAAGCAATTGTTCCTAGCAGAAAAGGAAAAGAGAAATATTTCTAAGCTAGTGCTGCACAGTAATTTTAGCCCAACAGCCAAATATTCCAGCTCTTTTCCCAGGGATACCCCAACATCCTAAACTGCTACTGCTTTAAACAGGGGGTTTTTTGCTGCAGAAACACAAAGATCCATTTTTGTCCATACAACCGGAGCCTTTGAGAACTTTGAAGAAGAGATGATTGTGGCTGTGTCTCACCTAGCACTGCCAGCTGTCTCACACAAACTCAGAGTTCCACATCATGATCAAACCTAGAGTAACACACTTCAGTGTCAGTGCAGACAAAATGTTTTTGCAGCAGACTCCTCTTGCTAGCCTAGCACCCAGAAAGATTACAAATTAGCAGTTCTGACACGCAGTAGTCTTTTTGAATGTATTCAGAAAAAAAAAACCAAAACAACAAAAAAACCCCAATCCAGTCTTATTTGCTGGTTTACACTCAACCAACAAGAATTGCTTGCAAAGGGTTCAAGGGACCTCTCTTCTGTGGATGTGCCTACCTGTCATTCACAGTCACAGCACAAGACACAGGTGCACAACATGACCACCTGGTTGAGCTACGGTTCCATCTCACCAAGAAGGTGTGTAAGAATGGACCATCAAGCAAACAGCAGAGTACTGGACAATGAGAGCAACCAAGGCTGGATGTGAAGATGAACACTAATATACAGGGACTAGGCTTCAAAACCTGGAAGTTTAAATTCATAGTTGGGGAGTTGACACATACAGGAGGTTTAAGGCTAAGATGGAAGGAGGTAATAAGACCTAAAAGACAAAAGTACACAAAGACAGCCAAGGTATTACAAAGGTTCATCAAAACAATTGACAGGAAAGGCTTTGGAATTATAAAGTGTAACAAATTTCAAATGGAAGGCAGAGAATATCTCAAGGCAAAAGGAGAAAAAAGATGTAGATAAGAACAAGAACATGCATGTTCCCATGAACACTGACAGATTCTGTTGTCATTTCACCAGAGACAAGAATGACCTTGTACTCGCATTTGGGAAGCAAAGGTTATTCTCATCACTGTGAGCTGTTCTGATACCAAGGGGGAATACTTTTACTGTACACACTGTACAGGGAATAGAAAAGCAAACATGAACTAGGAGTTGTGTTATGCTAAGGAACTGGACTCCAGGGGTCAGAATCCTTTGCAGGTATCTTCAAGTATCTTCAACCAGATTCAGGGCTTTGTAATTTGCTTGCTTGTCTTTTATTTCCCAGCATCTGCAAACAGCCTTTTCAGTTCAAGAAACAAAATCACTTATCATCAAAAACTTGACATCTAACCCCTTTACTCTCAAAGTAAATACCAGTATTTAGTACTACAGAAACAATGCTGCAAAGCCTGCAAGACAATTGTGGCAATGGATGCTCTCTTTTTCTTCCTTGCAAGCTGTCCACAAACATTAATTTCTTCAGGTATTTTTTATCTTCTTCCAGGTTTCAGTTATTTTCTTCCATGATAATTAAATTATAGACATAAACTAATTGCAGTGAATTCTGTATAAGAGATCTGTAAGAAATCCTTTTAGGAATGTCATGGTCTCCTCTGTCAGTGAATACTTGCAAAAGCCTTTATCCAGAGCATAGTTAACCAAAACTAATACATAGTTAGAATTTACCTAAGTTTTGAGCATCCTTTCAGGACACTGCTTACAAGAAATGTCATGTCACAGACACAGCAGCTGGGCGATAGGGAGCTACCAATTAATTTGTAGGATGTCCAATTTCCAACACATTCTTTTTCAGCCACTAGGTTTTACTACATGAGCACTAAGTTCCAAAGATTAAAGTTAGGTAGTTTCCATTTATGTACATATTTAAATTTAAATACTAAAAAAAAAACCCCTAAAAGTACTTTAAAAATCTCTGGTCCCTAAAGAGAAAACCATGAGACAAAGTTGAGCATTACATCAGAACAGGCCATTTTCTAGAAATGTCTGGTAACAAAGAAACAGATACAAACATGACTTTTAAAGAAGAGTATGTTTAATGATAGTCACTTGCCTGTTTACTGGCAGAACCACGAAGTGAGCAGAAAAATTAGTGATTTCAAATAGCCAGTTGAATAGCAACAAATTGTTGCAACTCATATGGCCTTAAATTTCTAACTGAAGTCTTATAACAGCTGATTTCCACTCTCACTGTATCCTAGTTTATTCTAGCACCTATTCTTTATGAAACACTATTCAGTAAGCATTTAAAGTATTCCTTGAAACGTTAAACTACTGTGATCCCAGACTGCTATTTATACTTCAGGAAAAAATACGTTGTATGAGTTCTGATCTGTATAGAATATATTGAATACAAAGAATTTATAAACTACCACATTAATCTTGAAAGTTTTGGTAACTGAGCTAAAGTAACTCCTTGATATCCACAATCATTTAAAGTGACTGGCAGGTCAATACTAATAGAAAAAAATAAAATAGTTAAATATTCATCAACATTGAAAACTAAACTTAAAGAAGCAAAAAGCTTATATGCCTCAAAGGAGCAATTCTCTCATTGCCAAGACTTCAATTACAATTTAGTTTAAAAAAAAAAATAGTCTCTATAAAAACTTTATAATTTCATAAACATTAAGAATGTTTCATGATTTATACCACATTTAGGACCAATAAACCTTATACTCCTAAGTCAGGACCATTAAAATAAACTGAACAGGAATGCTAATAAAGCAGAACGATTTCTTTAAGAGTGTTTTTGTTTGGTTTTTTTTTTACTAGTGAGAATACATTTTACTCAGGTGTCTCCTTGTTTCTATTTATTGTACTCTTACCTCAAGAAAGTAAAAGTTGATTGTGTCTCCTTTCCATTACAAGAGACATTTTCTGACGTTGGGTTCTAGATCAAAACTGGTTCCATATATTTATACTTCTATTAAGCCGTGCAAGGAAGCATCCAAATGCATGTTAGCAGAGGAAGCATTAACCCAGACAGTTGAGGTCTGGTCATCAGAATCAAAACTTGGCTACAACAAACTATGGTCCTCCCACATTTAGGAACTCCCACCAGTTTCTGCTGGCTTATAGAAACCCTGTGACTTACAAACATGCCAGTGAAGACATTGAAAAAAATCCCAAAACACACCCAACACATTCTGCCCAAAACTTCGCAGGTATCACTTACAAATAAAAGCTCCTGAGAAGCAGTGTATTTTGAAATTTGTCAATACTTCATGAATTTTCCTATGTTCTTTATCAACTTCATGAGAAATTTTGCATGTAGATAAAAATACTGAGATGTTTGGAATGTGCATCTAATGATCATAGGCCCACAACTACATATGTGTATCATGACATATATCCACACACACAGCCATAAACACAGTAGTTTTTATTTCTCTTAAAGATGCTGCTCCTTAAGCCAAACTTCCTCCTGACAAAAAAATGTGTCTTTTTGAACAAAACTACTAAATAGCTCAAAAGAAATATATTGACCAACCTGACCAAAACAGACACTTGTGCTGACTGACTCCTTCTGCTTGAGACAGTAACTCAAATTCCACATCTTCTCCAGTATTTTTGTCTTATCAATTAATACCACAAGTTGCTCAAACTAAAACTTGTGTAGTCAGCAACTAACTTTCTATGATTACTAATCTGTTTCTGTATTCATGTGAAAAACGAGATAGAAAAACAGGAACATAAAAACAACAGCTACTATAACTGTATCAGTGCACAAAAGCATGACATGAACATCACACACATAAAATTAAATCATAGGAAAAAGAAACAATGCAAGAGCTCAAAAGCTCCAAAGTAAAAGAAACAAATGGGGTAAACAAAGACATGATACGTACATTCTGGAGCAGAGGTGTCAAAGCAAATCAAAAGCTACTTAAGGTTACGATTTACATTGGGTTCTTATCAGACAGGAGAAGTTTGGAAAGCTTGGATAAAGCTGTTTGCCAGCACATGCTGAACATAAAGTGTGGCGGTATTTCTACCCTAGCACTATCTATTTAAAAGAGTAATTTTAGAAGGATAGCAGAGGTGATTTGTCTTCACTACAGTCTTAAATCAGGTAATTCAACATAGGGTAAAAACTAAGAAACAAAAAAATCGAATTTTTAGCCTTTTTACAAAACCTCTTGAGTTTTCTAGCTGGAGCAGTAGCTTCAAGATCCAAATGTTATTTGCTGGTGACTGACAAAGGCCTTATTTTGGATTCAAAGGTAATTTCCTATTATTACATAATATCAAATATGTTGTCTCTCTCCATCTTAAGTGTTCTATTAGTGTTCCATGAAGAATATAAGTTTTATATAATGGAAGCAAATGAGAACCATGCAACAACATATGGGAATGAAGATGTCTTTTGTCAAAGTGATTTTCACCCAATAATCTTTTTAATGAGTCAAATTATTAAAATAAATTATCAAAATAATAAGAAGAAACATTAAAAAATATTAACTTTTGCTTTTACATCTATGCACTGAAACTTAGTTGCTTTTCTGTAACAAATATGAGAATGTCAACAATGAAAATCTGATCAGGAAAAAACCCAAAGATATACCTGCGACTTTAAAGTTAGGATATAAGAAAATACTTTAAGTATGACTAGATACACAGCTTGGACTGACTGTAACTTAAATAGCACAAAGGGTGATTATTTAAAGAGATGACTTCTAAAATTCAATTACTTAATTTAAAAGGAACGTTCGTAACAAATGTTTAAATAAAAGGGCTGCAAAAGAATGCGAGGGATGCACTGCAGGAAGGCTAGAGATGTACTCCCACATACAGTACAGAATCTCTTAAAGAAGGTTAATTTTTGTGGCAGCAAAAGTACTAGAAGTGGAGAACAAACTGCAGGTGGTGGTAACCGGGAAGGAAGGGCACAGAGTACTCACAGAACTCCTCCTCCACGAGGTTTGCGTGAATTTATCAGCGTGCGCGCGCGATGCCCCTGCAGGTTTTTGACTGTCCTTCTGGCAGTTACATCTAGTGGCCTTCATCACCCCCAAAAAGAGAAAAAAGAAACAAGAATCACTTAGAGATTAACCAACTAAGCCTCTTGAAAAGTACAGTCAAGGCCCAGCGTTCAAACATCATGCGTTAAATGACTGTAGAGTACAATATGATTAAACTGTAGAAATACTCTTTACAGTGCTACACAACTGCTGTTTTTCCCAAAGTGTATTTACAAGTAATCCAGAATAAATGCTGACTTTTGGAAAAAGTGATCTGGGATTCTGTTGTTTAAACAGCAGAGAAGAAAGCCCAGTCTTAACCTTTCATCTTTGTTTCAGGGGGAATGATCAAAAAGAGACAGGGAGAGGAAGACCACAGGTGAGCTCCAGTGCACTTATGAACAAAAGCACATGCTAGACATTTCATTAGGGTTTATTACCACACAACACTGCCTCCAACTATGATAAATAAATATGGTGTGAACCTCTTGGCATCTCATCTAACTCCACCTGTAAGATCTTGCTGCGGTTTGAAATGGCTTGAACACATGGGGCTATTTTACAAGAATTGTCACAGCAGGTGAATTTACCAGAATCAAAAGCAGAGATACACATTGCAAAATCTAAACTCAGAACAAGAGCAAAGAGGTAAAAGGTACACATGACTTTTGCTTGAGGTCTTGTTTCTTCCTGAACCTTTTATTACAAATGTGTCCCCATAACTTGTCCTTATTTGGCCAATTTAATCTGACTATTCAACATGCTTTTTATTGCTTTTTAAAAAAAAAAAAAAATCAAGTTTGAATACTAACGTGTTCAGCTTTAAATTCTATGGTGTAATTTTCTATTAAACTAACAGAGAGCAGAGGAACAGAGAGGGATAAAAAAACCACCAACAAAAGCTTCAAGAATGGTAAGCCCAATACTTGTTAATTTTTAAAACACTTTAGACATAGCCTTATCTTTGCCCACTGATAGTTTTTAGCAGCTTCTAGAACTTTATGTTCAAAACAGTTTTGGAAATTAAATACTTTCAACAGTGGTATAAACATCCTTGCTTAGTGCCACACATACAAGTCTACAGAATTAAAGATTTCAGGAGTACAACTGCAAACACACTGGGACATGTAGAATCAGTCTGCTGCAACTGAACCTCTACAGACCCAAGAGCCAGGTGGGTCCAAGCAGAACCCAAACCTTCCTTTGTTATAATGAAAGTGCAGGAAAAAAAATTAGCTGTCTAGTTGCCTTAAAGTCTTCACCAGAATTGCCTAGTTCCACTCTGCAGTGCACTCTTGGGATTTTGCTAAACTTTTAGCGTTGTACTTACAAGCTGATGCTCTAATTGGCTGATTGTTTCATCCTTTTTCTTCAGTTCATCTTTGAGTTGCCTGATCTCATTCAGCAAATCATCCATCTGCAACAGAACAGAGAGCACTATGAGGTTTTCTATAAGGACTACACAGTCTAAATCCACACCCCTACAGGACATACTACATGAGATGTGCACAGAGGACTGGCAGTAACAACTCATGCTTTCCTCCTCCCATTCCCATGGAGAGATGGGCTGTAGGCACACAGACTACAGAGTGAAGAGGCTTGACTGGAAGTCTCTTTAAGAGGCCATTATAACGAAGACATTATAATTATGCAAAGTTCAGAGACTAAAAAAAATGGTAAATATGCAAGAATGAATTTTTTTAAAACTCATTTTTCATCACATGATAGTTTGCATATATTTTATAAGTGGCCCATTACAGCAAGGTCATAAATTAAGGGGAATACTTTCATTTAGCAGCATGCATTTACTATTCCAGTTTCACTAAAGATGTTAATAGTTATTGCTTCAGGATGACACCTGATTTGTTGTGCAGTTTTTCAAACCATATGCTAGTATCAATTAAAGAAGTGACAATTCAAAATGTCAGTTAAACCTCACAGGTTTTTGTTAAGTTAAAAAGTAGTGGTTTTTTCTCCAAGACTAAGATTCTAAGATTTTGAGGGAGGTGACTGTAGAAGGACAAGCACAACAACTACATATCATACAACAACTAAATGTTATCAATGTAGAAACCAGGGTTGCTAAAGGATGATGCAGATGGATCTACACCTTTGACAAACTTCTAATGCCCTGAAACCAGGATTTGGACAGATGACCTTTAAACAGGAATTAGATTTTAAGTGTTCTTCCTCTTCAAGAAGTATTTATAACTTCATTATCCCTTCAGTAAATACTATTCCCCTCCCATAAGTAGAGAATTAGTGATCTTTCTATACTGATTTTACAATAAGAGCCAGGCCATGCTATAAAACCTTACCACCATAGAAAGCGTAACATCACAAGTCTGTGACCATAAAGATGATCCTGTTTCGAATATCCATTGTGATTTCTTCCACCTTTCATATCCATTGTAAAATAATAACCTCACAACTCCCTTTGTGGGGTTCACATTGTTTTTTAGTTACAACTGCCATACCTGCATCATCTTGGGGAAAACTTAACTTACATGAAAGATATTTTAAACTAAAGCCAACAGTAAAAAGTAGTGAAACAGAGCACGTAATTGAATAAGTATGGTATGACTACACTTCAGTGCAAAAATTGTCTTTTCAAATTCTAGTACTTAGCAAGCAGGTAAAAGGTTTTTGGAAAAAGTTACTCTACAGCTCTTAATTCCCACACGACTGCAACAAGTTAATTATTTAATCTGTGCTACCATTTGTAAGTATGTATTTTCAAAGGTCAAATAAACCCTTCTGTTTTAACAAAACTGAAAAAAGGAAGTGTATAAACATTCATGAGGCTTGCATTTAAACAGAAGCAAGAAGCAACAAGCAGTACTTGTGGAGTGACACATTTTGGTGTGTTTTTTAAATACAAACAGGTTTGTATTTCTAATTCTGTGGAGTCGGTCAGTGTCAATTACCTTAAAAGTGGACTCAGGTTCTTGTGGTTCTGGACTCGATGGAACTGAGAGGTTGATGTCCTGGAGCGACACATTGTCATCATTCTACCAGAGAACAAAACAAGCACACAAGTTGGACTCACTTGCTGAAACAGCTCCATTGTAAATCTGCTTTCAAGGATGGAGACACACCAGCTCTCTGCAAAACCTGCTACAATGCCTGACCTCCCTTACCCCTAATTTCCCCTTTTTTTCCCTGATAGGAAAGCCTTCCTTGTGCATATGTACAGTGCCCAAATAAGGGCCATGAACAGTCTTCCTCTCCTCACAAATCTGTAGGAATAGCTGCAGCTCTGTCACACACTCGCAGTAAAGCCACAGATGGTCACAATTACTACAATTGGGAAGGAGTAATCATGTGAATGGAAAAAAAAAAACCCACAAACCAAGACCAACCATGTCATGCAAAAGTACCTTGCATGGCTTTTAAAAGCTCAGTACTTCTGGTATACTTTTTATTGCCATTAAAAAGCATGTAAGTGGAGCAATAAAACATTCCACAACAGCAGATTAAGGCCTAATTACAAAGAAGGTTAGTATGTCACATAGTCTCTGGTGATTTAAATCAGCCCTATGCCATACCTGACTCATTCACTGGCAAAGCAGGAACTAAGTTCATTTGCATCAATTCCCTTACTGCTGCCTTAATTATCTCAATACACATGTAAAGAACACAGGGCAACTGAAAAAACAACAGCTCTAACACTGTCAGTGGAAACTCAAGCCTCCCATTTGAACACATGCTAGGATTAATCTATGAAACTTGGCTTGACTACCTAACCTGAGATACGTAAAATGACGGAGGATTAACGTTGCAGACTTTCACACTTAATGAGCTATGTAGGGATAATCTTCAGATAAATTTGATATAAATTTATTTATACATATATATGTGTGTATATATATATATTCACATGCAATGTTTAACCCAAGAATATAACATACTCCTTTAAGAAACAGTCAAGTAATTGGGTAGTGACTGATCGTTTCACAGTCCTTTCCCTGTTGCTCATTACAGAAACTTATTTGAACCACTACCTTCTAGAGTGATTTTCAACTCCATCACATGCACTGGAAAGTTTTTGCTGGACTTAAGTCAACACAACACACTTCAGCTTTTGACCAGTTTTGGGGGGTCCCGATGTAAACTGAGGTAACCACACACCTCAAGACATGTTTTCAAGAGGCTTATAAAATTACAGCAAACCTTAAGTCAGAAACCATTAGAAAAAAACTCAAGCGAGACTTAACAAACCATCCTAAATTTACTAATACCTGCATAAAGGGAGCAGGTGGTTGCAGTGCAGAAAAATCCACGCACATATTCTCTTCACTTTTGGAATACTCCAAGACTAAAAGCTTGCTCTGAGAAAACCTTTATGCTAACTTTTGAAGACAAGTATGAAATGATGTAATTTCCCCCCCAACAACAACATTTTAGTATTTATCAGCATAGTGCCTACACAACAAATCCAGAGAAATGTCTGAAGTTTTTCAGTCATGGTTATCAGAGTAATTTGGTTTAATGCTGAATATTACTTAAGCTTCATACTCCTTTGCAAAAGTTATCTGCTGAGAAAATAATTACCATCTCAATTTTCTACAAAGCAATTGATCTTACTGTTTTAAGGCAAACTCAGTGAGAGTTACAGAAACAATTTAAGTGTACACATAGGCAAATCATGTAACAATTATTTCTTCCCCACTGTCAGGCACTGTATTTCTCTGGACAAATAATTTTCTACACGTCAAACATTTTTACAAACCTGTTTCCAAATGTTACAGTCTAACTGAAGCTCTTGATTACAGTCTCAAGTCTTCATCTGTCATTTTTAATCCATCTCAAGAAACATGAGCTAATATTCATTGGAATAACTCTTCACCATGGCTGTCACAGGGACACTGCAACTCATCCAAAGACAGTCACAAATTGAACCCGTACCTGTTAGTGGCTGTACTTACCATGCTCTCATGCCAATATTTTACAAGTGTGAAATCCTCAGTACAAATGACACACCTGTGCTTGCTTCACCTTACAAATTTCCAAAGAACTCATTTATTGCTTTTTTGTAAACTGAACATTAAACGTTGATTTTTCCTTAGTGACAGATTACTATTTATGAAGAAGAGTATCAGATACAAGTATTTAGAAAAGAACAGACTAAAAAAAATCCTCACTACCTTTCCAACCTACTGTGCTGATTATTCCCACCAGCAGTTTACCTCCTATGGATTGCGGGGCTTTGAGCACTGCAGTTTTTCTGAGCAGTTCAGCAGCTCAAAAATGCCACATTTGCTTGTATTTTCTTCTATCCTCTCAACAGTTACATGTTCTCATTTTATGTTGTTTATTTCAAAAATTAAAGATTAACACCAAAAATCAAGCTCTGTGACTCAATACACCATAATAGTCCTGGGAACATATTTGAACATCATAAACATGCACCTCTATACAGCATACAGCTGTTCTCACTGCCTGTCCTCTCCAGCTTCCCTTTTCCCCTTGCTTTCTTTTGCTCATATTACTTGCAGGCTTTAGTTAAAAGCACATGTAAAATAACAAAAAACTACAGAACTTCTAAAAGAATAAAAGAAACAAGATAAATGGTATTCTCCCTCAAAAGAAATCTCCCATACTGCCCGAGAGGAAGAGATAAAGCTTAAAGACAAAAGTTGCTCTCATTACACTAACATATTTTAAGTTCTTCTGTTGCAAAAATCAATTTCATTTTGAGCACTTATCTTGTGGTTCCCTAACAGCATATGTTGCCTTTTAATACATAGGATTTTAAAATACACTACTAAGATTATACAGATAATTCCATCTTGAGAATTCTTTCAACATTAGACTATCTATATACTTATTACACTATCTATAGTGTAATAGGAAGTTGAAAAATGCTGAAAAAATGCTTCTGAAGTTTAGCGAGGTTTATTAAATTTTTATCAAGGTCTAGTTTTCAATTCTCAATGCAAAGCTTCCTTCAGTATGAATTACTCATTTGAACAGTGAAGATGTGTTAAGTGTCCATCAAGCAGAGGGTGCTATTCACCTGCTGACTTCTTGGCCCTTCAAATGTAGTTCCATTCAGGTATCACCACAAACCACTGCCATGTAGTTTCCATTGCCCACTGTGGAATGCTGTTATTGTGACAGTCCAAAAGTTAACCAACTGCTGAAAGTTACAGTTTGTCAGTTTGATTTTGCTACTGCTTGTTGATTTCTTTCGGTTCAGTTTTTTTCAAGCACAGTTAAGTCACTGAGGTGAACTGTTCTGTGGCTAAGAAAAAACAGTAAAAATTGTAGGGGTAATTTATACAACTTAATACATGACACAAAAAGTCTCTGTATTTCATAAATCTGTTTCTTCCTTATCATCAGGCTTCTTATAAATAAAGATAAATCTCTCTTACAGATCTCACCAGATGCAAAAAGAAAAGAACACAATGAATATGTATTTCAAAGGTACACAAGTGACTCACTAATCTAAATGTACTGATGCATTTAACAATTTTGCACTCCATGGTTCACCTTTCCATTCACACCTCTTCATACAAATGTGCTGCTCATATCTGATAAGTTACAATGAAGATCTGTGCTTGAAAAATAGAATTTCATTTCCATTCATGAAAGGTAAGATGAAAAGAAACGTTTTTTATAAAACTTGCTTCTCACATTAAAAAGGGCTTCACAGATCTCACAGTTCTGTGAACCACTTCGTTTCAGTTCTCCCTAGAACAGCAGTCAGGGCTGATCTGAGATAACACAGTGTGGTTGCAAGGCATTGCTGCCAGTCTTGAAGGAAGTTATTACAGAGGATGGCCAGTCCTTGCCTAGATCGAAGGCTCCAGGGCATTAGAAAAAGAACATCCTTACTTAAAATTGTATTTACACATTAGCTCTGTAGCCTCAACCCAGAGCAGCAAGTTTATGAAATTAATTGAGGAGGAGGAGGAGGAAGAAACTTTTAAGATCAGAAGAAAACTTATTTACTATTAACCATGCAGATGAAGTACCTTAGTCCACATTTAAGAGGCATTAACATTTACATGTCAATTATTACCACAATTAGACTTCCAAAGCATTTTCTTTCTTACAACACAAAGGTAGCACTCCAGTTAAGGATTAAAGAAAGAACATTCACCTGTAGTACATCTCCCTGTAAATAATTACAACTGCACTCAGTGTAAGAAGAATCTACATTTTTCACTCCATATAAGTAGCATAACATTACTGTGAAGTCAGAGAAGGTTTTACTACTGTGAAAATTTTTAAAAACTCTGCATGACAGAGAGTCCTATTCCTGATTTCACTGTTTGAAGATACAGGGATTTGGCAGCACGTGAGGAGTAAGCAGACAGTACGTGTACTGCTGGCATTGTTATCCTGGCCACATGGAGTTCAGAAAAGGCTGTATTGCTCAAATAACTATTTATTTTTCCAAGCAGAACCGGGAATGCAACACCAAGCCCATGCTGCTGGTAATACTCAAGGTAATTTACATACGGTTATGTGAGCTACAGTCACAGCAATGAATCCAGTACAGCACATTAAGTCTCCCTAGGACTCTGCTAGGTACACATTCATTACATGCTGTGTTCTACAGTAAGTCACACTACAGATGATTAGATAATTGTATAAAACTGAATTTAATTACTAACTCTTCCTATTTCACTATAACTGTTCCTGTGAGACCTCATGCCTAAGTCCTGACTACAGCTCTATTTCTACCTATTCAAACTAAATATTATTGCTGAATGTCATAACTGGAGAAAGGCAAGACATACACTTAAATGTATGATCCTGGTGAAGCTAAGAGAAGAACTTCTGCTTCCTTATTAGAGCCAGAGTTTGAAAGCAGTCGACTTTGTAGCTTGCTTTTTTATATTTTGCAAGAAGAGATCTGTCATATGACCCAGGCTGAGATCAAGTCCTAGTTCAGAGTTCAGAATGCTGAAGTTCAACTAATTGTTTTCAAAAATGTATTTCTTTTCTTTACATGAAGTTAAAAAAGTTGCAATATTTTTACTCATTCCAGTAGCATGGAGTTTGATGTTTACAGTATGAATTTAACACTTTACGCAATGAGAAGATATTTCATTTAAGTTTTGCCCTAATTGTTTAGTAAATGAAGGTAGTAAAGGTCTAAAGTTTTCCACCCTGGAGCAGGCTAATTTACCTTCACATTACTATTCATATTGTTTGATTAAAAGACTGGATAATACACAGGAGAGTAGAATAAACATTCAGAAGTCCAGTGATGAGGTTTGGAAGCAGTGAGTCAAAATAGGATTAGGTTAGGTCAGGAAAATAGAAGTACGCATGACGAAGTTTGATGGGAAGAGTGATACCTGTTATTACTAAACTCACTGCTACAGAGAGAGAGGGGGAGAAGATCAAGCTTTTGACATGAGAAGGAGCAAATTTTGAAAAATATACTTATTAGGAGTAACTGTTTCATTTTGTGCATTTAAGTTCTTTCAAAAAGTTTTATCTGAGCTTTTGAAGCCAAGGTTTTGTTCTACAACCTCTTTGGAAAGTCTGGCTATTATAAACTAGATCAAGATTTTATATATGATATTCTGCAGGGCCACACACTATTTGGCTATAATGTGCATGGCTTTACACAATGAACTACACACACACACAGATCTTCTATCAGGTTGCCTAATTGTCCTTGTGTTAAAGGCATTAAAAGCTCTGGATAAAAAGTCCCCTGCTATCTCTGTATTAACTGCATGCTTGGGGCTGTTGGAGACACAGTTCATGCAGTCCACCAACACTGGGTTCTAAGAACACACCTTCCCAGTCTGACAATACATTATCTTTGTTACAATTGTTTTTCCTCCAACAGAACCAGAAATATATAGAAATACATCTCAGTTACCACAGGATGCAAATGCTCCCATTTCTAAAAGGCACAGTCACACCCTTGAATTAGCCTCAAGGTTGATTTGCTTTTTGTTTTGCTATGTTTTGTTTTAGTGTCTTACTTTTAAGGTACAAACTTCTTTTCATTACATTATCCTATTAGAAAAGAAGAGCAATAAATCTACTCTTGAAAGAGAACATCATACAAATACTTCCCAGTGCTAATCTGTATATGCCTCCAAAGAAGGTCTCATGGACTGTTCATTATTTTTATGGTAACAAAGGAATTTTTGTAGCTGAAATGTCATACTTCTGCTGAGTCATTTAGCAGTTTACTCCCACAACTTGCTACATATTGAGGTGAAATGAAAAAGCTCCTTAAAAGGTTATGACAATTCATAAAATAGGAAGGTTCAATTTGAACACTTCCAATAGAGATGACCCAGAAGGATTTGCTAAGCTTCTTGTCAAAACACACAGAAAGGGTGAAAAGAATGAGCAAAACAGACCCTTAAGGAAAAGCTCTTAGCATTGACTTGCTAAATGCGAGTTTGATCAATGGGATCAATTTCAATATTTTTTAATTTTTTCTTAACTCCCAGCTTTTTTGTATCTTAGTGAATAAAAGCTGGTCTTCACATCCACTGATATTCTTTTTTAATTTGACATTTCCTCAGGGAAGTAAGATAACAGCATTTAATACTTTTTGCAGTCAGTATAGCACTCAAGAAGCAGAAAAAGTACTATCTGAAATAGCAATAAAAAGGCCCACTTTCTTGAACACTGTAATTCAATGTAGAAACGAAATGCCAATAGCCTAATAAGGCAAAAAAGAAAAACAAACATAAGCCCACCTAGGCTCACTCTCCAATGTACTTTACTGCTTTTCTTCCATTTAAGCAGCTCACCTGGTGCAGTAACCTCTTGAGCTTCAACAGCTGAGTTTTGACAGCTGTGCAGTCCTGGACCATGTGCCGCAGGGTCATTTCATCCAGCATCACAGTATTCTCCGGTAAACCCCCCAGCTGGCGGGGAGCCTGGTACAAATTGGGTGCTCTGTAGCTTTCCAAGTGACCAACAGGAGATTCCCGGTAGTTTGATCCCCTGAAAAAGAATTCAAAACTTAAAAAACAACAGCAGTGACAAACTAGAGTTAGAAAGCATTTAGTAAAAAAGGAGGGCATTATGTAACGTGGGCTATACTTACATACTGTGGTAGAAAATAAATACATCAGAAAATGTCAATGCCATTTCACTTAAATTCAGAGCTTTCCTTCCTACTTGTGGAGGCCTCTTGCAGACTAACAACTATAGTACCCTCAAACCAGTTTGGTCATCAGGATTTCTACAAACCGTCATTCAATCCTATAAGGACTATACGATTACATTGAATTTACCAACAAATTAAAAAGTAACAAACTGTCAAAACTTACAACATGCAAGTAGTAAGACACTATAATGCTTTTCCATGGAACACATGAGGTATTTTAATCAAGCTTTTATAGTATCACATCAACACAAGTAACAAGTATTTGGAATAAAAACAGAAGTGTAAGTTTTGTAAAGAAATTGTTACAACCCTCAGTGATGCTCCCACTCAGACATACAACTAATCTGAAAAGTTCCTGGTACTCAGTATTGCTTGAGACCCTTCAGTGCCAAAAGGAATTTCTCATTAGTGATTGTTGCATTGTTTGGGAGAATAAAGACAAGTCCTTTACCTGTTCAAATCATTTTTACCATGGATATATTGATCAGTATGGCCAAGATGATAGTGATCCTGTGCATTCCATCGCTGCTGCGGTGCTCTTTTCCAGAATCCTTCCTGATGCTGTCTAGCATTTCTGTCTTGTCTATCATAACGGCTCATATTTTCACATTCCTCTACAGAGAGCACAGAGTTCAAAAAAAATTATAAAATTTGTTCCCAGGACCTTGTAAATAAAATATTTACTACGTGTTGGTAACAAATGCAGTGTAAAATCTGGTTGGTTTGTTTGTTTAACACAAAACTGTGTATTTTAGAAGTGTCAAGCAGACTTATATAATGATGTCACATTTTTACCAACATATAAACTTGTTCTAAGAATAAGAGTAACCTGTAGCAGAAACTACAGAATCCAGCCTTAGTAGTATTTTCAGTTCAAGTAGAAAATCATTAGGAGGAGTTAGAGCTATTGGGAAGAAAATAAATCCAGAAGTAACTGTTTCCTCTCCTTCTTAAGAACCTTATCGTCAAGCCTTTAAATAGTTCTAACAGCCCACAAACACAGCAAGACAACACTGTAAAAAAGAGAAGAGTACTGCATTCCAAAAGAGACCAGTTTCATTACTCAGAACACAGATATAGCTCACCCTATTCATCTTGTTTGTTTTTCAGTTTCAGAGACACTTAATCTTTATTTACCTGGACAACCAGCATGATTTAAAACAAGGAAACCAAATAATCTCTTCAAAACACTAACTTCTGCAAAGTCACACAGATTCCACAAACTTCTTAAGGGAACAAATGCTAAATTTGGCAACAGCCTGCAAACAACCAGAGAGAAAGCCAAAACATCGGCTACGGGGCAGTCAGACAGGGCAAAAACAGTCAGGAATTGCTATTTTGCCACCACACTTTCTCCTTCACTTACCCAAGGAGTTTTTCCTCACATTGGCAGTCCTTTGCTGGGAGAAACTCCACACAAGAGAACATTGTTTACTCGGCTGCCTACTCAGACAAGTTGCGCACAAGCCGCTCACAAACAGGCCTTCCTTCCTGCTCAGCTCCCAGCCTGCGTGTGGTTGGGAAGGGAGCCCAGCCTTACCCTGTGATTTAAAACTGCCGTCCTCGCTCCCTGCATACTTGTTGAGCTAGAACTGTTTCTATAAATAGTGGCCAAGCGGCATCCCAGACTCCAAAGTGAAACTAGGAGAGTTTCTGAGGACCTGGAAAGCCTTAACAGGCTGACGTCAGTGAGGACACACAGAATTGTGGAAAGAGTGTTGGCAAAAAGGGTTTTACACATCATTATAAAAAATACTCAGAGCTACATAGTTTTTATCACATAGCTCAATAACCAAAAAATTACATAAGAAAATAAACTTATTCACCTTAAGTAACAGAAGGTTTATTTTCCTTTAGCAATATCCTTCTACAGGTCACAACACATGAAAATGAACAGCAAAATAAGCCCTCCTTAAGTTTATAAGTAACCTTTGGAAAATTAAATTGAGACACTGAGTAAAGACACGTGGATATTACCCAAGAATAAGTTTTGCTTTTTCAGGTGGTCAGGTTCACATAAGGGAAAGCCTGGAGGTGGCTTTGAAATTCTTCTTTTGCTAAAAATACAGTGATTTCAAGAGAAGCAGAGATACCCAGTTTATGTCACATTAATTTTATAAGGAAACCCAACGTCTAAAAAAACGCGAAAATTAACAGTAATTACCTTTTAATGTTTTTGTGGCAAACATTCACCTTTAAAACACATGCCTTCCTAGCAGTTTTTAAATAATTTGCAATGGAATTACTGATGCAAGTGCAGTGCATGTTTTATAAACAAGGAAGCTTACGAGAAATTCATCTACCCTTTAAAATCATTTCTTAGTTTTTCCCAACAGAACTAGAATTACCCTTATTGAAAGAATATGCCCTAGGTTGGGATTGTTACTCATTCTGGAAAATTAGTTATGTAAAGAATAAAAATTTCACACCTGTCAGGGCTGAAAAGTTTCATATTGGCAATGTTCTCAATAATTGCCTTTCCCACAAGTCATTTGGAAGACTCATTCTGAGATTTACAAGACTAAATACTGCATTTCATATGTGCACACTGTTAAAACATGATGTGCCACCATTGTGGTAGATGGAAAACTATGTGTGTATTTACTGTTACTTTGGCTTCATATCTAACATACATACAGGACTCTTCACTCAAAGAACTCAGAAGTGCTCTCAAAACAAGCCAAATTTCCTCCAACTTCAGCAGGCAGCTGAACATTACACACAATAAGGAAAGTCTTCTTTCTCTCAGTGCCTGTTTGCACAGGGTAGGGCATAACAGTGTTCCACGTTCAGTGTTTCTGTTCATTTGAAAATATACTGACCTCCACTGAACTTGGAGGTAAAGCCAATACCCATATTCACATGACAACAACAATTCCTATGAGTAGGTCAGGAATAACTAAAAGCAAATGCCTCAAAGTTTTCCAGTCTAGGATTTGAGAAAGTGTAGCCATAATTTCCTTTACCAATTTCATTCTGTTCTGGATTTGTATTTCTTCAATAGCGTCTAGGTACCACTACCCTCTTGGTGAAGTTTGCCAGCACCCTCACTGAAAGTAAGAGTGCATAAAAGACAACTTGAAAAAATCACACCTCTTAAGCCCACGAAGCAGTTTCACTGCTATAAGATGGCTTGGCTGATTTACTAACCTTTGTCACGAGGTGGGTCCTCAGGCAGGTCCACATCAAGCATAAGATCATCATCTTCAAGATCACATGAATCAAGATTATTCAAGATATCCTGCAGGAAAGAAAAAGTGAGATAAAACTGTGCTATGATATTTCATTTACCCTGTTGTCATAAAAAGATTATTTAAGTGTTTTGTTATGTTTGTATTGTACACATGATGCTACTAGCAACCTCCTCTTTAGAGACATCTTACTTGAGACCATCTATACAAACAACAGTCATCACACCTCCAGTGATATGACACAATAAAAGCGAGAGACAAAACAAAGACGGATTAAAACTTTTTTCTGCCTGACACCAATGGAATACTCCAGGTATTTTTCTATTCATTCTCCAGGTATTTTTCTATTCATTAATATCCTGCCTTCTCCCCAGTTGAAAACATGTTAAAACTAAATTACTTTGCTCACTTAGAATTAAGAAAACAGCTTTGTGAAAAGATGATGTTGAATCTCCTTATTTCAGCTCTCATACTATCATGACATCATTGAAAGGAAGTGAGGGGACCTATGTTATCTTGACTTTTTGGGCCAATAAAACTTCAAATATGCTATTATCAGCATTAAGTTCTGCTTCCTTTTGTCTTTAACACTGTGGCTCATACAAAGCTGTTCCTATAAGGGCTAACAGTCATATTGCATGGGTGTGCTAACAGCACAAAAAAAAATGCAATATAGAGTTAGTACTAAATGGAATTATACATATTCAATATAGTCAGTCAGGTATATCAAAGAATAAGGACTGTAGTGTGGGCAAGTCTAGTCTGTGTTAAAAAGACAGACTAACCCCTCTTTCCTTTACCAAGAGCAGGAAAAAGTCAAGATCAAGGTTGTAGAACCCCAGCTCATGGTACAGTCAGACACTGCCAGCACCACACAGCTGAAAAGTCACAGCAGCAAATGAAGTGCAGCACCTGACCAGAGAACCCAGACAGTGGTTTACTTCATTATTCAAAGAAAACTAAACTTACTAATACCAAATGATTATAAAACAAAGTAGGTCTGAGGAAACTGCTAATGGATATAGAGCTCTAACTCTTGATCTCACAAGTAAAGCCACAGCTTTAAAGCCCAAGGTCAGACTTGGGCACTTGATATCTGCCTTTTTCCTAATAGCAGAAATGCAGATTTTTCTTGGGTTTATCTGCTACCGCTAAAGGTGATTCAGGGGACCAATAGTGAAAAATTTATCAAATATCAAGTTAAACAAGTGCTTTATAATTATTTATCAAAACATGATCATTAAATACTTCACAGAACACAGACTATGAGCACACTACAAAACAATATTCCCTTGGAAAGTTATCCCTTTGCTGGTTGTCATTTATTAGATTTACTTTGTCACAGATGTATGGAAGATGTAAAGGAACAACATTAACAGGCATTTGTCTGAACTGCTGTTCCAGCTTTTCTTCAGCAGCCTTCCTACAGTGCTCAAAAAGGACTACTGTATTTTATTAGAAATGGTGACAAGAGCTAAGTATATTTTAAGATTTTGGGGGATTTTATGATATAGAACATTAAACATTTTGCATTTCTGCAGGGCAAGTAATTTATTGACTTAGGAGGGAGAGTGCGAGATTAAAATAGTTGATATGCACTTTGGAAAACATGAGCAGGATAAAGGAAAGATGGAACACTTGAGACATAACCACCTGTTTTTGTTATATTTCAAAGTCCTACTGGAATTGTTTTGTTTACACATAGTATTCTGTGCATCGACTGGAAAAAACAGGAAACCTACATAGCAAGGAATTGTGAATAATAATAAATCCAACTATGGACAAGCTTCACAAAGAAATGGAATCCATTTAAAAGAAACATGGATTTAATATTTGAGAGAACAAACTGCCTGTAGAAATTTACTTCTTTTTTTTTTCCATTTATTTATGTTTTTCCCGGAACTAACAGATTTTTAACTAACCCATATTTTTTAAACAATTCTGTGTGTTTGAGAGGCAGCTTCGGTTTGTTAGTTGATAAATTGTTTCTATGCTAGGCTTTGATCTTCAAAATTAGTATGAACAAGCATTATTTTCCTCTACTGCAGGAACCTTAATGAGCATGACAAATAAAGTGGAAACCGCGGCCACAAACACAAAGTAGAAAACTTTTGCCATCACATTGAAAAATGCACAATATAAAAACATAGTATGTCAGAGTGTTAACCAATAAACCTGGATAAGTCACTTTACTATTTTTGTATCAGAACTTTGGAACTCTAATGGTGTCAGAGAAGGACAGCACTTGAGATTCCAAGCATACTTTTCTGTCAACAGCCCATTTCATTATGCTTCTGTAATTATACATTCCTCACCACACCGAGGAAACTCTGGGAAAGGAAACTCCATGCTGGAAAACACAACTGCGAATACCAAGTCTTTGTAATCACTGGACCATGTGTGAAAGCACTTGGAGCATTTCCCAGTGCTGGTGACTTGGGAAACATAATATCCAAGTAGATGTCATCTTGAAATAGCCATAAGATAAAGAGGAGGTTTCATCAGCACATTAGTACATAAACCCCCCTATATTTAAAGACTTCCACTGTTATTCTTTCTACTGCATAAGGAACTGCAGTTAACTACTTGGCACTAACACAGTTAATAATATGTGCTTAACAGCAATTGGCATCATCAAGTGATTTTGGGCAACGAGTTCAAACAGAACGGGAAATAAAAAAATTTTTAAAAGTGCATCAGCTCCAACCCTACAGAATAATATGTTTCAGCAATTATTACAAGTTACAGAAAAAGGAGAATTCCATTTTATTTCTATAGTTGAAAAGAATGATGCATATTGAAAGGGGTGTGTTTTTCACAAGGCTGATTTAGCATTGGATTTTCAAGATGGTACAACCTAGTCAGAGATTAAGTTTGGGACTGCAAAATCCCAAATCAAACTACAATGCTGACCCTCAACCTCTCTCCACAAAGCTCTTCCACTGTCCACAGGCAGCAGTGCTTTGCTTGCTTCCCGTAATAGAACAGGGAAAGGTTTAGGTGAAACACAGATCTTTGAGTACTGGTATAAGAACTGAGTAACCCAAGAACCCCAACAGCAGGAAACCCTCATATTGCATAAAGAGATGGAAAAAGATTAAAAGAGGTGAGAATAAGGCACACTACACGTGTGTAATTACACCACATCCAGCAAGTTTACTTCCATGTTCTGCAAATTCTTTCCATAGTGATTGTCCTCAGGTGCTGGGTCTTACCACAGGCTCAACAAGCACCCAACAACTGCTCAGGGTTTTAGCCCAATTTGTTGGATGTGTGGAGTTCAGCACCTCTTCCTCAAGAGGTATATCAATAATAAGTTAAGACCAATGTTTTGAAGACTGCCGTACTGTAGAGCAGGTACTTTTGCTGAAGCTGAACAACTTGAAACTCAGTGTAAGACAATGTCAACCATAATAAACTGGAATAGCAAAATATTCTTCTCATAAAGCTCAGTTTCTAAAAATTCCTCATGCAACATACATCATAAGCTTTTTCTTCCACTGAAGAGCAGTGTTTTTCAGTCCACCAATTTGAGTTCCATTTTGCTTAACAGCCTAGGTAAGAAGCCTGATTCTCAGCTTTCTACTTCTCAAGTTGAGTATTGTGAGGTTATAACACAGCCAAAAATAAAGCATAAAATGCCCAAGTTGGAAAAGAGAGATATATATTTACACTTTCTCCCTATTAAACATAAAAAACGTGGACCAGTGAAAGTTTACAACACAATGTATATTACACTGGAATTAAGGGAAAAAAGGAAGAAGTCAGGAATTTCAGCTAGTGTAAAAACACAAAGCAGTTCCAGATAAACAGCCCTCAAATAATTTCAGAGAGTGTTCACAGAATTGAGAAGAGCCTGAGCTCAAAATACCAATGCCAAGTTATGATATTTTGCTTGAAAAGCAATTGCTCTGAGGTAATCACAAACTGGTGGTGAATACTAGGAACAGTATTTTTACCTGTTTCCACAATTCATGAGCTCAGACCTCATTTGTTTGTTCTACCCTTAAGAAATAAGCAGTTAAAGGAAAATAACTAATTAGTTTTGTTACTGATTTACTGACTTAGGTGTTGCTTCCAGTGATGATGAAAATGTCCACATCAGAAGATAACCATGAGTAAAAGGAGAGAATAACAGAAGAATCTGGCCAAAAAACTCAAGAGAAGTGAAGCATTTGAGAATAGCACAGAAACCAACAAAGTATCATTTCAGGTTCTTGAAGAATGAAAAATGGAAGTAGCTTTTAAAAACAAACCCTAAACAGACTGGGTAGATAAGTCATCTGAAGGGCAGTTAAAGGATAACTGCCAAAGTCAAACACAATTCAAGGCTGACAGAAGAAAAGAGGGAGACCCTCAGGGTCTTTTTTCAATGCTATTTTCAGCATTTGCAAACACCCCAGACAGAGACGAAGAGAAAAAAAGAAACAGGAATTCAACACAAGAGTTCAAAAAGGCAATGTTTTATAAGAACTGAACAGAACTGTTAAGTGAAGGCAGAAAACGGAGACAGAAGATATAAACAGAGGAAAGCACATACAGTATCATAGGGCTGAAGAGAAAAAACCACTGTAAACAAAGTACTTAAAAAAAGAGAAAAACACCCAGAGGAGACAGGACAGAACTCTGCAGGATACCAAAAATAGGATAGGAAGTTATTTTAAATGCTTTACCTTACAAGTCACATTAAAGACAGTGAAGCAAAACATCCAAACAAGTAGTTTGTAATTTTGTCCATGTTCTGTAACACATTTGTTGTCACAGTAACCATCTAACATAAAATGTTTTGGATATGCAGAACAAAGTTCATGTTTAACTGTTCAATTCAACGGTTTTAAATAAATATTTACTATTAGTAAAAACATTTTTATAGAGGCATTGTACGTTCCACCTAGGTTTACTGTAAATATACAGGAATTAATTATGAGCTGAAGTTATTATCCACTGTATCTTAAGCAGTTATGCTTGCTGCTCTTATAATTTTATTTTTTTCATTATAAAATCAGGTGTCAGACTGTGTAAGAAATCTGAAATTCAAGAACATGATGAAGGAAGAGAAAGAAGAAAACCAGAAACATTCATCATTCTCTTGAGACTTCACTAATTCACAAACAAGAGCACTTTCAAACACACAGCCCAAGCTCCACCACAAGCAGCATTCCTTGACTGCCATCTAGCCTCCAGTGATGAGCCCACAAGGAAAACTGAACGGGGGACAGCACTTTAACCATCCTTCTGCAGAACTACAGCAAAAATTAAGATTATTTTCTAATTTTTTTTTAAACAGGCAGATGCTTTTAAGCAGTGAATTTCCTGTTCACTATTAAACATGATAACAGAAAGCCATGAGCAGTGAGGAGCAGCAGAGGCAGAGGAAAAGCAGTCCCTCCTACTCACTGTTTCCAGTCTGTTTGCACAAAAAACTAACAATACCAGAAGTTCAGCATTGCTTTTACAGTTTACCCAACCAACAATGCAGGTTTTTTTACACTATAAAGCAGTATGTAATTGCTATAGTTACTCTTAAATGGCAGAGTTAATTGTCAATGATTCTCACACCACTGACTTGCATTTGGATCAGAAGAGCAAGGTTTGGCTTAGAGGAAAATAGGGAGGCTTCAAATAATTCCCAGCTGAGAAAGGAACAAAACAATAACCTCAAAATTCAGAGGATTTGGGGCACGAGCTGCTACCAGGACCTCAGTTAAGTTTCCTTGTGCAGTAAGCTTTAACTCCACCCTTGAGAGACTTCTGGACTAACCTGAACACACCACTTATACATCATTAATGTGTTCTATTCTTACACAGTCGGCTTAATATACTTGTTTCTATTTAAAACCAAAACAATCCTCAAATACCTCCTAACTACCTTGGAGTGATTCTATTTTAACCCATCTCTGAATGAACTGTTAACAACTCAGGAATCATCCTGCTGCAAAAGTGTATTCTCATCACACTTACCCTGATACATATCAACAAGGACACACAAAGACCAAAATGCTCTTTACTTGGATCCACCTTACATGAGGGAAAGTGGTCCTTTGCTGACTTTCTAGTTTCAAGAAGGATGAAAATTAAGAGTTATAAGGTAATATCAGACTTCAGTTGGTATCAACACGGCCTGAATGCAATGTCAAGTGTTCTTCAAAAAACAAGAAAACCCCGTGTTTAGAACTGGTGGGGTACTAAGACTGAAATAGGGTGTACACACTTCATTCAGAGGGACCAAAGCTGTGTGCATTGCAAAAACAATTCACCCCAACGTGTATAAGACAATGCCTCTCCCCTAAATTTTTGATGCCTCACAAGAGAAAATAATACAGAAAGATTCAACAGCAATGTTCCAGTAACTTATCAGGACATCATTTGAGATAAACAGGAAGAATAAAAGGAAACTGTGTGTCAGCCCAGGTGTTTTTAACCAAGTTATCTCTAAAATGTTCAGAAAACCATTTATATGGGTTAGATATATGTCTCAGTTTGTTTTATATATCTTTTAAAAAATGCTTTTTGTTTATACCAGATAGATAACTTTGAAAAACACTCCAACTTGAAGAATACTGTAATCTGAGTACCTGCTCACTGTTTTGAAGAGTTCCTAGGAGTAAGGAAAACAGCATGTGAGACTTAAAAAAATCAGCAATACAGTTCGATGAAGTACAGTAGAAAAAATCGGAAGGCCTTCTGCCATTGTAAAATTATGCTGCTTGGTGGAATAAATAAAAAAATTGGAAAGAATAGCACAAACTCACATTAAAACACAACAGTGGATATGCAGTTACCAACTCGTACAGGAAATGTTCCTTACAAGCTTATGAAGTAAAACCAGTGCTAACTTCTACCAGTACTTATTCTGATATTTCACATCAGCTGTTGCTCTCTCCCTCTCTCCAGCACGCAAATCAAAAAGTGTCATTAACAGCTATGACAAACAAAACACAGGAGTATAAGTGAAGCTGCCTTACTTGGTTTTACCAGCCCAAAGAACATGAGAAGATTAACTATGTCAGTTTTGAATCAAGTAGCTCTCCAAGGCCTCCTCAGTGCAAAGGGAAAAAGGTCATTTGCCATAAAAGGCTGTTCACAAACATCTGAAATCTGACATCTCAAACCAACATCACAAGAGGTCTGCACACTATAATTCAGTCATATAACCTCCTAATCATGTTTGACAGCAGGGACACCTACAGCACACAAGACAGACAGAAGAGCCATCTCATTAAGCAGTTCGATGTCTCACTACCTCCCCTTGCTGTTAAGCTCTGAAGTTGAAAACCAGAGCAGAGGTGGGAGGGTAGATGGTGGCTGTTTTCACTCTGAAGGCAGTGCCTCTGAAATCATAGTCTCTGTTTTCATGACATTTCCTTTCTCTGCCATGAGCAGAAAAGTGCCTGCCAGCAAACTGAGCTGAAGGGATGGTTGAGGAGCCCTGCTAACACATCTGAAACCAGTTCATACCCTCAGCTCTGTACTGACAAACAATACAGACTGAGTTTTCCATAGCAGTTGCAGTTCTCTACTAAAAGCTTAACTGTGGACATGTTAATCAAAAGATGCTCTCCCATTAATTCATTAAGTTCGTAAATATTATCTGTTCATAATGAAGAGTAAATGCAAAAAGTTGATATTGATTTTTGAGGCTTTGAAATCAGAAACAAGCACTCCAGTGGTCTTCCAAATACAAATTTTTAGGCATGCCAAAGAAAGCGAGAATATGAAAAACAAATGCCACAGATTTCTATACTTGTAATACTGGAAAAATTAAAACAATTACATTGACCTAATGAAAACTATGAAGTTAGAACAGTACAATTTAAGTAAGAATAATTTTCATCAGATTCGGGAACATGGCATTGAGCTGTTGGGACAAAGAGTTGTGGAACTTGGACATGAAGTTATGAGCTTAAACAGAGGTTACCAACAACAGCAGCTGCTGCATGGGAATGAAAAACACCTTCAAGGTTGACACCTGTATTAGACTCCAATCCCAGAATCACTATATCTCTGAGAAGGAAGTTTGACCACTTTACAAATTTTAGAAAACTGAGTAAGAGAAAGCTTTTTCACGTGGATAACCTAAACAGAAAAGGTAGCTTACTAGATTATGTATTTCCAAGAAAACCTTCCATATCAGAAGTAAAAACATGGTGCTTGCCATTTTCTAGAATGCATCAGTAAAAGCTAAAATCTCACTGAAGACTTGCTGTGCTACTGTGATATCTCTTGCCAAGAAAAATATTGGCCTAACCCAAAAGCCAGGCTTTCGGGTAAAGGAGTGTGAAGGACCAGTGAATTATTGGATTCTGTCCTGTAGGACAGAATCACCTCCACACTGCCCTTCCACATTACTGATGCTGTGTGCTATACAGTTCTATCAGAAAACATGTTCTCCAGTTTGTGGGGCACAGAAGGAAATGCTGAAGGAGGTACAACACAAATGGCAAAGTATCTGACACCCTCTGGGTTTGCTCTTAGTCACTGCCTGGCAGGTTCAGATACTTCAGTGTCTCCACACCCCATCAGGCACTCCTGCCACTGAGACTTTCTCTTAGTGCCCATACACACCTCCTGATTTCTGAAGTGCCTTTACCATTGGTTTGTTTGAATGCTTTCTGGGTAATAGGCAGATAAAATTACCTCCTGCACTGGCACTACATTCTCACAGTCGGTCCCATTATCTGTCACACCAATGAATCTTGTTATCCATTCACTCACCTACAGGGAGAGATTGCCCAGTTTCCTCCTCTGTGGACCAGTTCTGTTACAACAGTGACCAGATAAACCTGGCAGCAGCAATAAAGACTAAAACTTTTGAGGTCTTACAAACTTGTTAGGCAGCATTTTCAGGTGCCAAAAAGGCAACAGGTACTGCAAAATCCAAATTACCCCAATATAGGTACAAGATTCCCTAAAACTAGAATAATTATACTTAACTAAATAGTTATACCACAAGAACAATGCCTTATCCTTCCTTTCAACCTCACACCCTCGCTAACGTGCTGAGCATCAAGTAGTGTCATCAGTTGTCACCGTACCAAAATCACTAGCAAAAAAAAAAAATTAAACTAACCACAAACAAAATTAGAACTGCGTATTTATTAGTGTCATAATGAATTTTAGTCAAAATGGCACTGACTGAGGTGAAACCACCCTTTGCTTTCAGTCACAGAACAAATTCAGACCCTTCTTAAGGAAGTGCCCAATTGCAGTGCAAAAATTACTTTTAGGAAGCATCATGAGAGCACAATATACAATTAATTCTCTATATTAACCTTTTGCCAGCCAAAAGACACATATTTATTCTAAGAAAGGAGGAAATGCAATTAGTTAACACTGTGCATCTCAGCAGACTGTCACTAAAACAAGACACATTTTTTGCTGTTCTCAGCTTTGAGAAAGATCTTTATTGTTCCTTGCAAGATGAAAAGCAGAAAAAAGAATCAAATTTTAACTACCTCATTGATGAAAACTGCTTTTTATGTGGCTTCTTGTAACTAGTTTGCACCCAAAGGATTCATTTCATGACTGCTCTTTCGGGAAGTTATAGCAAAAAAAGAAAAGTCTGTGTAGAGAAAAGATACATAGTTTCACTACACCCTGTTAATGAATGAAAATGAAGCACAAGATCTGAATACTCTACTGAATGCCCCAATAAATCAGCCACTGCTTCTTCTGAAAAAATTCCTAACAGTGCAACTCATTTTCAGTATACCACTTAGATTGTGTTCAACTCTGTAAACATTATTTCTAATTCAGAAAAAAATTGTGCTGAAAATGCTTCTAATGGCTGTTATATAGTGCTGCTAGCACAGAATGGAGACTCACTGTTTACCTCATTTGCAACTGGAATTGTACCATTTCCAAATTAACTTCAGCACTTCTATCATATCATTACACAGTTCCATAAAACAATCCACACAGGGTAAGGGATATCTTATCTCAGGTGGTAATCTCTAAGGGATCAGAACTGATAAAAACCTCCCAAATAATACTTTAAAAACAGTCCTTATGGATCTGGATAGCTGCTTTATTCCACACTTTTACATTATGTTAAGCTTACTTGCACTTTTATTTTTATTACAGCTGCAACCCAACAGCCCAGAATTTTAAAAGCCTCATTTCTCACAGAACAAGAACTAAGGCTTTGGTACTAACCTCCTGAAGAAAAAGTTCAACTAAAGAAAGGAAGATGGGTAGAAGACAATACCTAGAACATTTCACTCCAAGAAAATAAATGTACTAGAACTACAAATGCTACAAGTCTGAATTCAGGTAATAAATTACTCATTTGAGAAATCAAACCGGCAATTTAAAGCTTACTATAAAGCCATTTTGAGAAGTGAATTATTAAAGAAAATTAAGGTAATTAACACTAAATTACTTGTAAATAACTTAATTACAGAAAGAAATTACTGACTGAACTAAATAATTCTATTTTAGCAAGTTCATTTTCTCTTTCTCTAGGAAGTAGAGCACATTTCACTGTGAGTACCAGTGCTTCAGGAACCAGAAAGCATTCTGACCCATCTGAAAAGAACTATCCTTTCTCAAGTTCTAATCACAAAAGGGAAAAATATAACAAAACAAAACTTACAAGATTTCAAAAATGGCCCAGAAGAAGAGAAAAACGTAACTATTTCATACTCCAGCTAAAAGTCTGGCCACGTGTCAAAACAGATTCATTCCAAAGAGATCCAGATTTCATCCCAAGAGCAATTAAATTCTCAGCAAAGCAGTTAAAACCCATCTGTCTCTTCAAGCCAGATTTCAATTATTATTCAGTAATCCTATGTCCTTATAATTACATTGATGCTCACTCTGCATAAACGCAAAATACTGGCTTTTTTATTTCAGTAAGAACTAACACAGCACAAAAATTCAGATTTTCCTGGAGCCTACAGTAAAAAAGGGTCAGAGGACTCCATTTCTTTTGTCTTTTTGTAAGACAGGGTCTTGACATGATCTGATAATACAGGGAACACTCGCAAAACTTCCTGTCTAAACCTATTTGCCCAAATGAAATTGCTTTAAGAGAAAAGAAGAAAAACCAAATCACATCAGAACAACTTGTTCTGTAGAGAATACTAAAGAAAGAACTAGTGAAATTTTTTCAGTATAAATTTTTACTTCCTGCAGTCTATTAAGCACTAGAATAGTTTAAAAACAAGCACATACTTCAGAAGAATAACAGTTCTATTATCTATCCTTCTCTAAATGTAAATAAGGACTTGCACTTTCCAAAAATATTCAAAGCCTTACATTGAACACTTATTAAAGCTTATGTTTCTCATGTGTCTGCTTAATGCAATGGACAGGAGCAAACACAAGAGCTCAAACCTCACTACAACAAGAGAACGTCTCATTCCAGTTAAGCAAAGGAGCCACGAGACTCCAGTCAAGATGAATGTCTTGGGCTACACTGCTCACATGTATGGTGAACTGTATTTCCAGAAACTAAGGGAAATAACAGTCCAGCAAGGTTGGTATATTAGACTACAGTCCAAGTCCCCATTCCAAGAAACAGGAAAAAACACATTTATGTTTCCTGCACTCCGAAGTAAAATTACTTCAGTCCTAAGCAGCTATTTCCAAGATCACAGTAGAAATCAGACACAGTCCTGCAGATGTGTAACTACCAGACATTTACTGAGGGACTAACAGCCCTCTCAGCTGCTGAATAGGCACTGGCAAGCAAAATACTAACAGTCCCCTCCTTCAGTGAAAGAGAAATCTAGAGGAACTACAGAACTCAATCACTGGTTTCAGTTTGGTTCTGTAAATTGCAAAGTTTTATTGTTTGCAATCATTACAATCATGAGCAAAATCCAAACTTAAGAGACACAGCAAATGTGTAAATCCCTATTAAGGTTTGTTGCTTTGTTGGTTTTTTTCCCTTTTTTTCTGCCATGTAACTCCTTATTTTGTTTTGAGGTTTTTTTGCTTTTAATTATGATGTAAGCTTCACTCCTAACTACCCATTCAGTGGCTGTGAAATGAAGCTCACCTTGCTAAGCAGCTTTCTGCCACACAACAGTGAAGCAGCTGGGTGTTACAGTCAGTGGCTGTAACAGGACAGGAGCAAACAGCACAGCTAAACATGAGTACATACAGACAAATATTGTTTATGTTGCTAATTTACAGAGCCATCAACTGCTCTGCTAATCATCAGTCCTCTCACACAGAACTGAGTAGGAATAGTCTCAGTGATTTGGTGCTCAGCAGCAAAGACCAGCTGATGAAAAGAGCATAAGGAATACCAACAAAACCAATGCTTAGAAACCTGAAAGGAGTCCAGCAGTTAGAAAGTTAACCAATTCACTTGTTGCCCTCAAAACTGGAAATGGAACAAAAGCAGAGATAGTGGAATAAGTTATTTTCTGTTACATAATTAGAAATAATAACAATGTTCTCATCCTCACAAAATATCCACACATTTTCCCCCAAGCTCTAAGTCCCCACAGCATCACCTTATGATATTTAGATTTGTATCACTTTTAAACCTCTAAACCTGGATTGCACATTTTCTTCATAGCTGTTCGCTCAGTGAAGAACAGAAGGACTGTCCTAAAAGAGGCCAAATTTATTTTCCTCTTTCCCCACTGTGTCCTTAAAACCAAGATGTACTGGGAATAGCAAAGTTATCTGCTTTTCTTCCCGCAAAAATGGAGCAATAAGCTTGAGGGGACAATAAGCTCCTTCCACTGCCTTCCTATGCTGGTTGTCACTCCAGAAGCCCAGTTAAAACCCCCTGTGCAAAAGCTGCCTTTTTTTTCAAAGATGGTCCAAACACTCCGAATCTAAGATCACCCAATAGGATCTGCACTGCCATCTATGGAAAAGTTTAGGAAAAGCATTTAGCACTTTGTATTTGTTGATACGAAGGAGGATACAGTTTAAAGGACTAACAATACAATAGCAGAACGGAAATTAAAAAAAAAGAGCCAAATTACATGACCAATTAGTCCCCACCTAGTTCCCTGAATTACTATTCAGCCTCATTGCTTCTACTCACCCCAGTCTGTGCCACGGAAACTCCAGAACCAACGATCTGCTCTGGTGATTGCCCTGGAAATACTAAATCCAAGGGGCAGCCTGGCTGGCATTAGCTCCAGCACTCCAAACTCTTAAATCTGACTCTCATCAACTGGATTTTGACACACAGATATGAACTGCTTTTACCTCACCACATGAGAAACTGCATAATTTGATCGCGTATCTCCCAGCAATCGAAACATGAGATGTGTTGACTAATCACGATAATTATTCTCTTTTTTTTCTAACCTGTCCTTATACTCCTTGCTTGCAGAGAAAAGGAAAACATGGAACAAAAGCTTACAGTAACATACCCAAGAACCTAATTCTTCAGAAATAATGAATAACCGCATCAGAAATTCATCTGCATCTTCAGATTACAAATTATAATTGTTTAATCTTTAAACTAAATAAATCAAATATATCGTGATTCCTGCCAAAATCAACAAGCACAGGAAAAAATCCACCCAAAAACACCACTAAAAGGCAACACACTTCAGAGCTACGTTTTCTCCCCTCAAATTCCAAGCTGACTGAAAATACACTTCTGCCTTGTAAAAATAAAACAAGTATTATTGATGTTTTTCTCATTTAGATAAAAATTCACAGCACAGTAAGCACTGAAATTCTGAAGCACTAACAAGATCAAAATCAAAATGGGTGGAAACAACACACGACTTTCTAGATTCAACATCAAGCCTTACAACTTCTTCCTTTCTCCACCTCCTCAAAACCTAGTAAATATATTCTTCCATTTTTAAGCCCTCTCTAAAATATATTTAATTTCAATAAAGAAACCAAAATAGTGAACACCAAAGGATTCTAATGTACCTCTGCTCCACATGGCTTACAACAGCTTCTGTCAATCAGAACATTGATCCACTATCAATTCATACACATGTACAAATTAATGCATGGAGGTCACGTGTCAAAACCCAGATATATAGTCCAAAAGCATGGTAAAAGAAGCATCTTCCACTTGTTTGTTAAATTACACAGTATGTATCAAAATATCTATATTTATAACTTACCAAGGACAAAGTCTAAAAACTTCTCTCTTTTCCTGACATATGCAGACGTTTCTGTGGATAAGGGTGTTTGTTTTTGCAGTGGCCTACATTAAACTTGTTTTTTTCCCTATAAACACCAATAAAGCCACAAAACTCACACTACAAAAGTCTCAAACTGCTTTTCCAAGCTGGCCGCAATTGCCACAAAAAGTTAATAACCATTGCTAAATTCTTTCAAGCCTTACATCCCAACATCATAATTTAAGACTGATCAAACAATACCACATGCAGCTAAAAATACATGAGGAATTTGTATGTAGTTATACATAAAGAATATAATTACATATCTATTTCCAATTTTTAGGAGCAATCTCTGCTGTTCTGCTCTTGGGCTGCAGCAAAGAACCTTACCAAAATTACAAATCAAAGCCTAAGCAGATGCCACAAACTCTGTCCAAGTCTGAAAGGGGTATCTACATTACTAAATTGGCAGTGGTGACACAGTATCCGAAACACACATTGACTATACCATATAGGTTTTGGTTGATGTTCTGATTGTTAATAATGTTTTATCATGTTAATAAAATCCAAGTTGCTTAATTCAAAAGTCTGTGCAGATAAGGCAATATGAACAGGACAGACAGTATTTTTCTCAAGCCCACCAAAATCTCAAGGTTGGCTCCCTGATCTCAGCTGGAGGATCACAGCACAGCAACTCTCCATCCATCCCTCAGACTGAATAATGCTTCCTGCAGTTCAGCTTCAAGTTTAGCAACAAGAAAAAGGTTGTGATGCACCTTATGCATCACAGCTGAGATGCACATAGTCCTGCTACAGCCAGGACTATGTTCTGTGCTTGAACAAACTGAGAAATCAAAAATCATCTTCAGTTCACAGGGACCCTCTAGGTACGTAGTACAGAAACAACATATGTAAGAAGTTAGAGAGGCAATAGCTACTTTCTTGCTTTTTCACTCCTATGTTTAGAGATTGGTAGGAGATATTTAACCTCTCATTTGCAAAAATTAAATTCCTTTATTTGTGAGCGCTACTATGAGATTGCATAAGGAGTGACCTGTTTTCTCCTTACTTTAGAGAAAAAGAAAAAATGTATGTTAACAGCCTCATCACCGGTCCAGAAACAGGAGTTCCTAAACAAAAAATTTCAAAAAGCTATCAACTACAGAAAAAAGGGGAAACAATTATCAATTAAAAAAATGCATCAATATTTTAAAAATACACTAAATAAGCAACAAACTTAACCCACTATAATCATTCAAGTTCTGTGTATAAATACATACTATGCTGTTCATCTCCGAAGAGTCGTAACTTCCACACGGATGGACACTTCCTATAGGTTCCAACCCTTCTTCATCCCACATATATGTGCCATCAGAGCTGTCAGATGGAGAAAGCTCAAAAGAGGACCCAGCTCTATAGTTCATCTCTGAAGAAATGACATTCTCAGTAGTATGTTTTGTGCTTTCGCTGTTGTCATCCACTGCTTCAAGAGAACAGGAACAGTTAAGGTTCCAAAAACAATCCAATATTCAAAAAGTAAATGTTACAATGTGTATTACTGGTGTGTTAACTTTTCTGAAACTATACTGTAACAGAATATCTGAAAGCATTCTACAGTATTGTCCCCTTATCCCAGAGGGGAAAAATGCTCTAGCTGGTTTGGTAGCTACAACTAAGTATTCTTCCAACCTATATCTTTGCTAACCTTTTATGCTGCCCCAATTCACCCACAGTGAAAGCTACTTGCTAGAATTCTGTATCTCTTTAACATATTAGAAGGTGGGTCCAAAAATACATGCTTTGGATCTAGTCTTTCAATTGCAATATCTCTCAAAACAAGCTTTTATCATGAGCAGCCCATCAAAGACTTGAAAATGTGGCTTTCAAAAGCATATTCTGGTGTCTTCAGCTAATGTTTAAAGAATTAACATCAGGAAAAACAAAAAACCAGCAACATTCCTATTTATAATCTAACTTATTTAATTAGACATCCTACACTTATTTACACCACTTAGAAGCAGTTACAGCTGTTCTCTGCCTACAGAGGTGGAGGGAGGAGGAGTTGGAATTTTCTCAAAACATCACCATCCCAGAAAAATGAATGGCAAAGCAAGGATACAAGGAATCCCACAATCATATCACAGATGTGTTTAAAGGAGGTAACCTTCATTCTTATCAAAAAGAGCTCTAACACTTGGGAAAGAACTATTAAGCAGAAAAGGCATAAGGAAACAAATATGCCAGCAGAGAGCCAAGTTGTATTCTGAAACAATTCACAAGCAATGGGCAATTACATTAAATAACTACTGTCAGAGAATTTTGATTTAGTACCTAAAATTTCAAACAGAACATAAAAAACAAGTATTTACCAGACACATTTATATCAAGCCACTCATCAGCATTACAGCGAGATCCTCCACTTTCCTTGAGAGATGTGAACGGCTCAATGGACGTGATGCTCCCGTGCTCTAATTCCTGAAGGCAGCTCTCCTTCTGCTGTATTTGTATAGTTCTGTTTGCATCTTCTATATCTATGAAGTCATCACTGAAATCTTCGCTCAAATCATTCTTTTCAGAGGACGACAAAGAAGATATAGATATTTCATCTCCATCATCGCTCATACACATGACTTTTGACCCATGTTTTCCCAGACTTTCATGCAGGCCCTCATCAGATCCTGTTCTTTGAGCACTGTTCTCTATAATACTGTTTTTCTCAACTGCTCTGTTAATATTTGTTGAAATTTCAGAGCTCTCCACGGTATGTGTGTCAGGAGAGGTACTTTTGCTGCCATCCACAGCAGTATTCCCAGCAAAGCGCTGCCTGGTAGGCTTGAGCAGAGAAGGACGACTTAATCTGTATCCAAAGGAAGGTGCTGACCCAGATCCATTTGACAGTGGGGGTTTCTTGGAACAAGGAGCTGCCACACCAGAGTACGGTCTGGTAAACCCATACTTCATCGGTTCATTTCCATTGGGTACATCCAACTGACACGCGTTTCTTGACAGCAAAGTAGACCTCTGAGACGTCCTGGTAGCCAGATTTTGACTATGATAAGGCCTTGTAAGATCCACAGCTTTATTAAAGGAATGTGACCTGGTTAGAGATGCAGTGGGAAGGAAAGAATTCTGAATGGAATGTGAAAAACTTTGTGATCTTACCATTTTTTCACAGGAAAAAGCCTTGCTATTGTCTGTAGATTGTGCTAGGCTTTCTCCTGAACTTGTCCTTGTGGCACTGGAATTAGCTCTAGGTCTCTGCAAACCTACCATCGGCCTATTTCCATAAAATCCATTTAAATTTGATCTTGGAGCATTGAGTCCAGAATACGAGGTCCTTCCTGGCAGGGTACCTTTGGTGAATTTAGCTGAACCAGAGAGTCCAGGTAAAGACTTTGGGGTTAAGTCCTCGGTAGAAGATACGAACATATTGGTTTGCTTTGCTGCTTTTGACGCAACCGAAGCGGGACTGTTCAAACCCACCCTGAGCTCATCGTTGCCCAATGCTCCTTGAGATTGAGGATACTTCTCAGAATCGATTAATTTTTCATTGCAGTTGCGTTTAGAGTTGGCTTCTCTCCCATTTTGATCGTTAAGCTGATATCTGTTAGATTTTTTCCAGTTGAAAGAGAAGGAAGACACGCGGCCAGTGCCATTGTGCTTGCCGAAATTTTTGCCCCCATGACTCCCTGCTAAGTTAACGGCCGTCCCGTTGGGCACAGGTTGCAAGACACTCCCTAAAGTTTTCGTTCCATATTTCGGTAGCCTGGAAACCAAGGATGTTCTGGTTTGATTTTTTTCTTCCATGAGCTATTTGGGTACATTGGTCCTTAAAGGGTGCTTGAATCTAAGAAATAAAAAAAAAAAAAAAAAAAACCAACCAAACATTAAACCTGGAGTACTCACACATTAAACAACACAGTTTTACATACATTTGCATCTGTGTGCTTCCTACATTCCTGTGCCTACCTGTACAGTGGGGATAAAAAGTAACCCCTGCACATTTTGTGAACTCCAGAGAAATATCTGCTACCAAAACATATTTGGCAGTTATATGTTCTTCAGGTCACAGCTCCCTCCCCCAGCTTTCCTTCTCTACATAAACTGCCTTTTCTTTTCCTTCCTTTTGAAATCTATAAAATAAACTTAAAAAGGGGTTGGGCTGGGCTTTTGGGGTTTTTTTGGGGTTTTTTTCCATTTACCCATTTTGACCAGCAAACTGCACTTTTCAATTGTGATACAATTATTAAATTACAAACTTTGATATTTAGTATTTATTTTAAAAAGCCACAAATATACATAGCACAAACCTGTGGTCAGCAATGTAAATCTGCAAAAACAAAATCGGACTGAAAGTTAATTTTTTGAGATTATTTTCTGTTTCCTCAATGTCATAACATAGGAAACAATAACTCATATACCCTCACCACAAATTTTTTTTCCCAGACCTTACTGATATCCCCAAATCAAGATTAACATTCCTAGCTGCTTTTTTTCCCCTCTTTGTATGGAAACTGTTTTGGAAATCTACTTAGTCATGCACAAGACTTGAAGTACAGGGCAACAGTTGCATAAGGTCAGTGTTAGTGAGTGTATTCCACAGTTTTACTTCTGTGCAGCGATGCACTGACACAAAATCCCAGCTAACAAAATGTGAGACAAAAAGATCTTTGTAGAATTCATGCATTCCCTTGTATCTTGAATTTTGCTTCCATCCACCTGATTTGGAATACAGGGACTGGACCACACTCTTTAATTGAAGTTTTGTTATATCTCAACTTACAGTCACGTCATTTTGGTCTATTTTATATCAAACTTATTTTATAAAACCATTTCTGCTTTACACACATATCGTTGCCTCAAAAACTTTTGCCTTGAGAATTGTGATCTCCTTGCTTTGATGTACTTTCTGTTTCTTCCCCACTCATGAACATTTCCAGCCCCATGGTTTGGATAACTAACTATGCCTCCATCACCCTTTTGTACAGCACCAGTCTGCTGGTGTGCCTGGCTATACAATACAATCTTGTCTAAATGCTATTATTAATGACTTGTAATTCCAACATCACCACCTTGAGAAGTCTCCAAGTTTCAATGTTGCATCTTAAGACACGTTTTAGCCTTGTGTTAAATTCTGTATTTGCAAGACCAGGTTTTTGTTTCTTTTTTTTTTTTTCAGGACAGTTATAAAAGGATATCTTGTCTTTGCTAGCCTGGATTTTGTTTTTATCAGTCCCATCCATTGGTCTTACAATGGTGTAAAGACAGAATTTCAGTCATCCATATGTTATTCCCTTAAACCATTACCCATATTTTTCTTTTCACAGACCTATACACATCTAGCAGACTGCAAAAAAAAATGAAAATCTTTAAACCATGGCAATCACAATGAGAACCAACACATAGCAAGTAACATTATACTTATTCAAAGTACAGAAATTATCTTGTGTAACCACAGCAAGCATCACCTTAAAGTGAGTCACTCCCCAAGCTGCAAGACCTCACTAAGAAACACTTTAGATAAAATCAAAGTGGCATTAAACTCATGCAAAGTGAAGTGCCCTTAGGATTTTGTCAGTGAGTAGGATGCCCCAGAGCATCACTTCTGGAAGGAGATTTCCATTACAAAGATAGAAAGAGAAAGGTACTGGAGACATGGCTTTTAGGGGCTCCTAACTTGTGAAGACATCAGAATCCACATCCTACAACTGGCAGGGCTTTTCCATTTTGAAATACACAAATCCCGAGCTTTCAAATACTCAGGGAATTCTTGCACATCGGAGACAGAACCCTCATCCAGGTTTACAAAGAAGTATATAAGTATTTCCTCCCCAGAAACAGCAGAATATTTAACTTATCATGTATGATACCTGCCTCTATGTGGATTTAGGTGTCTAATGTTAGATTTTTGCCTGCATTGTACCTGCACACTTTGCAAAGGAAAATATCATTATGCTTTAAGAGCAAATGTCAAAGATATTTACTTTATGTCAACAATATACAGTAAAGGCAATAAAGTACACCTTTTTTTTTAAATAACTCCATGAACAAAATATGGTCTTTAGCATCCAGATGAATTGATTTCCAGCAAGCATCAGAATCCTCTGATCCCTCAGAAGATAACCCAACTCTAAAGAAAAAGCAAGTCTTGTAAAGGAATCTTCCAAATTAAAAAAGTAAAATTAGAAAGCTGTTAATTTAACTTTCATGCTTTATGGATAATTCCCTTCTCACATCTGTCTACCATCTCTTAGGTGACTGCAAAATTTCAATGAGGCCATTTAATTAGATTACTTTAATCCTCCACCAAGTGCTGCACATTAAACTTGAAAAGGAGACTTTTCAGTTCTCTAGGAAGGGTGCTTGCTCATTTATCCTTGATTAGGCAAAGACAGCATATTACCTTCAAGAAAACTCTACTGACTGCTTAAAACACTTCAGATAATTAAATTAAAAGACAAACAATACTGTCTGTATTTTATTAGCTATTTAACTGTAACTACTGTGCCATTTTTTTTGAAATTTGGGTTACATTTGTTTTGTTGAAATATAATGCCATCAATAAACACCAAAACTAAACAGCATCATGATTGGCAGATTTTTTCCCAGAAAATGGGAAACTAAGTTCTCTAAAATATCCTTAATCTTGACAAATATTTACTGCTAAAGATTACAGTATCCTAACAAGGAAACTCCCTTATCAAGCACCACAGTACCTCTAAGTTAAAGAATGATTTCTGCATCCCACAAAATTCAGGTTTAATGTAATTTAAATTGTAGTCTGCTGTATTATAAAGAAATTCAAAGTATTTTTAGACTTAAGCAATCTATGGATTTTTTAAAACAGACATTTGGGCAAACAAGTTTTATATTCTTTGCCTTGGGAAATATATTATCTGGTGCACACAAGCCTAATCAGGAATTAAGCTAATTATAAGGAGCCTAGCCTTACATAATGATCCAGGGAAAAGGACAGACCCTCTCTGAAGTATAATCTGAATTAACTGAAAAGCTGCTACATCCTTACCTTCAAGGATATTCAAGATCCTGGTGATAAGCAAAAGGATATTCATTCTCACTCTCCTTTGTACTTTCTCTATAGGATTATTTACACCTTGACAAAATCCTCCACCATTAGTTTCAACAAGAAAGCAAAACATCGACTCTCACTTCATTCACAGTTTGTTTCAACAGTCCCAGGAAGGCAGTTTCCTACACATTAGCTTCTCAGCTAAGTTCAGCTTTGCATCTGAGACTCTGCCCTACGTGTTGCAGAACGGTTGTTACAGCAGAAGACAGCTAAAAGTTCATACATTTCAAAGTTTGGGCTCCTTAAAAGGTTGTGATCCCTATGATCCATGCCACCAGAAAGCTAACAGCATTTTCAAGTTCCAGACTGCCATCACTGGGACTGAATTCTCCTCCTGTTGTCACAGCAGCGTGGAATATACAGCTGCTGGATGAGGCATCTCTGACAGACTGGTGACAGGAGAGACCAATTCCATTCTGCAGACCCATTGCTATGCCAACAGCTCCAGATTTATGTTTTAGTCACATGAATTTAAGTGCACGTGCATTTCAACTCTGTCCTGTGCACGACTTACAAAACCACCTCGCTCTACATCTCTGGGTTTTAGCACCACAGCTTCTTGTTTATTTATTTGTTTTTCTATTCAGGACACACAGTATGAAGATCTTTTCACCACTGATTTGTGGTGAAACAAGCATAACTTAAGAACTATTTTTCTTCAAAATGTAACTAAAAATGCATTAGGGTAGTTACGTGAATATATCATATTTCCAACAGTGTAGGGAGGTATTGAATGTCGTAAGGGAAAAATCAGGGAGGCCCCTGCAACAGATGCAGCAAAAGGCTTCTTTATCACGTACTTAAGAACACTGCAAGATGAGGAGCACGGCTGCAAATCAGTTGTAGCTTTAAGAGAACCATGGGAGCTCAGCAGAATGCAAGAAACCGGCAGGAGATCTGCCCAGCAAACAACTGCTCTGAGCAGGACAAGCGTTGGGGAATCAAGGATCATGAGTCCTGAGGAAGTTTTGCATGCTGTACGAATTACATTGAATCAGAATGCAACTAGAAGTTCTGATGGCTCCAAGACAGAACTTTGAGTATTCTCAACTGTCATATATTTTATGTTGTTAACCCAGCACAGACTGGTTTCAGCTCAGTCAAAAATGCCACTACTTCTCAACTGCAAGATCCAGTAAAATTTACCAGCTCTGCAGTAAAATCCTCCAACCCTGCCTTACTCCTCCTCTCTTCAGTTTCTCCAAAACACCTCTCATCTTGAATCAATGCCCAATACTTTATGACGGCATCCATGAATTTTAGCCTCTCTCCCTTTCCTATGTCCAAGCTGCAGTGGTTAACACCAGCTTCCTTGACAGTCTGCTTTCTGAAGGTACCATTGCCATGAAGCATGGCAAGAAATTCCAAGACAGTGCTTATTGTTCTATTTCTCTGCAATCACCTTGTTCTTCTGTGTCTGAAGTTGTGAGATTCTGTTTTCAGATCTCAAGACAGCTTAGAGGCAAGTCCTTTTCTATTCTTCCTCCCTCAAGCTTATGATGTTCTATCCAATTGTAAGGGTAGATCTATCAAACACCAAGCAAACCAGTTATCCAAGGTGCTCTTGTGCTGAATTTTACTTACTGTCAGTCAGAATGCACTAGGACAAAGAACATGATAATGAGTAGAGATAAAGGGAGAAGAAAACAAGAAATATGTCATGAAGAGATTGAGGTTTCTGTATTTCTAACACTGAACAATATCTTCAGTCAATACAGCAAAAAATATGACATCTCTTGCCATCTTTAAAGGCATTGTTGTTACTCATCAGAACAGGGTTTCTTAATGCTTTGTAAGGCAAGAGGACACAAGCACTTACTGGAGAAAAAGAAATAGCGAAATGCAGCTCTGTTTTGTAGAAGAAAGCTACCAAAATATTTCCAGAATAAAAAACTCTGCTCACATCCCTAAGGGTCACACTCTCAATTCACTCTGCCATTAATGTTCTTTACACTGAGCATCTCAAGGAAGCAAAAAAGGGCTAAGTGCTATCTGCACAGACCTGTACGCTTTCTAATCATTTGCCCATTTGTGCTTTGCATATTAGCAAAACAGAGACTAAACATTTTAAACGCCAAATCTTTACATCAAGCATTACCAAAAGGTTGAAACCAAACAGGATATGAGCTATCATAAACTCCTTAGGATTTTATTGAAAAAATGTCATATAAATTTTATCTGCAAGACAGCCGTCAAGGTCCAGATGCTTCACCAGCTGCAGCAAGGAGCAGCTTCAGTACAAAGAAAAGGAGATGGAAGATGATACCTGGGGGTAGGATTATATTACTCCCAGTAAAATAGAATATCAGAGTCTGCAAAAAGGAAGAAAGAGAATTAAAAGTGCACTTTTGCATTTCCCATAAATGTTACTGCAGGTTATTATAGTTCATTCATAAATAGACATGAAGTGAAATGACAGTTTCTTCTGCATTAGAAAATGACAATGAAGCTTAACTGTTCTCAGGGACAGAGGTCAGCCAGCAACTGGATGAAACCACTGGAGAGGCACCACTCCTCTCTGAAGCTGCTATTCATCTGATGCATCCTCTTTGAGGAAGTCTTCAATTCCCTTCTTCAAAAGGTCTTGTTAAACCTGGGCTACCAAAGTCAACTCTGTACCTGCATGTATAAACACCACACAGTCCCTGCATGACCAACTCCAAAACACACGACCCAAAACACAGTGTGGCTGTCACTGGAAACCCAAAGGACACAAGGTGCAGCTGACAGAGCACTGCATTAGGTGTGCTGACCCTGAGAACACCACAAGAGGTGGGTGGGATACATTGCAATCTATCAGAAACAACTGACATCAATTGATACAGTCATGACAATGTATCTAGCTCCAGTGATGAAACATGGCTGTTAAAGGGAATTAAATTATGTGGAATACTTCATTAGTTATGTTACACAACAAACAGCCTTCTGTGAACTGAACCAGTTCAAGAGATTCAATCTCAGTGAGCAAGTCAGGCTTCCTCAGTAGGGTTGCTTAAAAGCTCTTAAACAGCAAAAGACACATTGTTCACAACATCTTTGCTGGAGAGACACAAAGAGCCTTTATTTGCTTCAACTCTTTGATGACACTTTAAATTGTTACCAGATTTGCAAGGATAATAAACAGAAAGGGGAAAAACCAAAGTAAGGACAGACAGACAGTACCTGCCTACCTGACAGATCTAATGCCCTGCAACCTGAAGATGAAATCACTCGGCTACAAAAAAGCAAAAAACTATTCTGTTACTCAAGCATTTCCCACTACCACAAAAAAACCCCAAACAAACATACTATAAAGCACATCTATACCTAGGCTCCTCTCCTCTGCTGTCTTAACACTCCCTTTTATTTGGTAAGATTTTTGTGGCAAAATAAGCCACAATTGTGTACGTGCCTCTGTGTGTGTACATACATATTGGAAAGACTCTGATCTCTCCCATCAAAGTCTTATTTCTGAGGTTTCTCAAACAGAACTCCTGATTTTTGGCATTTTTACATGGCTACCAAGGCAGAAGGCAGTCAGAAAGATATCTTTCAGAACAATTTTAAAGGTGACACTCCTTGTTTATATCATAAAGGCAAATTATATTTTATTCTGTCATTAAGACTTACTGAAAAACCCCAAACATCAATTGCAGTCCAGAATTAAAGCCTTCTACAAGTGAAACGGTGGATGTTGATCCCTCCTTCCAAAAATTTTGTGATTGGGTCAGCATCAAAGCAACTTAGAGCAGAAACAGGCCACTGCTTTTGCTGATGGTATTAGTCCTTCAGCAATAGCACTTCACATTGGTAACTTAATCTGCCTTATAAGAATAAATCCAGAAAGATCACATCTGTCTGAAAAGCAATGTCATACTGCAAACCAGCAGGAATCACCTGCTGTTCTCTGGCAAATATTTCACATAACAACAGAGGAGCATCCTTTTTTTCCTCAGCAATACCCACTGTCACCAAATGATTCCAACACACCATTCCCACCTCTAAGTCTCCTTGGAAAGACTTCATCATTGATTCAGTAACACTCTCCAGTCAGCTTCCAGTTACTGTTTTCTACTACTTATGTACCTGGAGCAGGATTTTCTTGCTGATAAGAACAGGCAGGCTGAAAGTCCAGTGAAACTTGGAATGCAACTGATTTTAACTGGAAATATCCCTTCTAGACTGCCATCTTGTCCATCCTACCCCTATAGTTTGTTTATTCAACTGATGCATCTTTTCCATGGAAAAACATTGAGATGCCTTGAGCTAGAACCATCTTACAGTGGCACAAACAGATATTTTTCAGTATGTATTTTGTAATGATTAAATAATGACTAATGACAGAAACAATACTGCCTGTCTGAACCACTGTTGAACAGTTTATCTATGTGGGTATTTAAAGATTAAGAATTTCTATTAGTTTAAATCTGCAAGGAGGCTGTGCTTTCCACCAATATAAAAGCTTTTTCCCCCCTGCAGCCACATATGATCATTCTTTCTCCTCCTGCCTAAGAATTATAGTTATAGGTTAAGCTGAATGACAAGTGGAATAATTGGAGGAGACTGCATGTAATTCATAGAGCCACTGGTACTGAGATATCTTCTATAAGCTGGAAGAGGTTCACAGGTAATAAGTGAGCAAGATTAGACAAGATGAACCAGAAGGAAGACAGAAGAAAATAGTTCTGAGATCTTCTTTTCTACATACTGCCAATGCTATTTCAGCATAGTTTAGCTTTTTAATAAGATCACAATCTTCAGGTAAGAACATGTCAACACATAGCTACACATCTAAAAAACAAAAAAAATCATACTGTTAAGTCAGCCACTGCTGGATTAAAAAAAAATACTAGAAAAAGGACTGCCAAAGAAAATCTTCAACACTACTATCATGGAAGATAGACAGTGAATCTTGGATAAGTTGGAAATAATATACAAATCATGATATTTCCCTAGGTTTGGATCATGACACTTCAGTGCCCAGTTTCAATTCTCCATATAGTTCTGACAGTCAATTTTATTTTAAAGGTGAGGAATACAAAAATTCCATTGTCTCCTAGGGTAGCCTTAAAAAAAAAAAATGTACCAGGGAAGGGATGATCAGAGCAAATATGCAAGGTGGCTTCCTCAACATTCAGCTGCTTTCAATTCATAGGATTTCTTGAATTTGATGCAGCTTGTTTAGGAATCCTCCACAGATCTCTTGTCCACTATCTTATGTAACCTGTCCTTGAGCCCCCAAACTTTCCATCCATGACTGCCTTAAGCAAGGAGTTTCAGAGCCCTACTAGTAATTCTTTTAAAGGTTAATTTGCTGTCTTGCAGAGATTCCCAAGGAAAACTACTAAAACTACTTGCAAACTCCCTACATTGCAAGAAAGGGCCACTGATTTCTGCTCTCCTTGCTAACAAACACAGCAGTTTGTTTCACATCCACATGCTTTCAAGAAGATCGTGTATTATTTGAAGTTTGACTTCTCTTTAACATCCACCCTTAACCAAAAATACTGCTGTATTACAGCTTTCAGTTGAAACTTGTTAATTTTTGAACCACATGTTCTAACTATCACTTTCTTGCTATTGAATTTAATTTCATTAGTGCTAGACACATCCAGCTTCTGGCTATTCCACTGCTATAAATCAGTTCCCAGTCTCAAAACCAAACTCCCTAAAATTATTTGAGTACCAAACAACTTGGCATAACAAACACCAGTATGTTTTTCCCACAGACTGGTAGCCTGTATTTTGTGTTTTCCTACCAATTTTCTGATACAGAGCTATCCTGGAATGTACCCACCTAGGTCAGTTTCCCGGGAAAAAAAAGATTCTCCAAGAAAGCGACACTTGTAATGTCAGTTACCAGCAACAGTTTGTCCACAGGATTAGTTTCAGAGTTACTCATCTATGCTTATTGTTTCCTAAAATTTACAGGAAAGTGATAAATATAATTTGTTTTGGCTAATCAAGATCTCAAATTTAGTCATTGTAAAGTTTTATTTTTATAAATTACCATTTCAGAATGCTTTCATGATTAAAAGATCGGGTTTTTTCTCTTTTTAACCTCTACTGATGGACAAGGCTATGCAGGTTGAAAGACAGTGGCAGGAGACTTGAGGAGAGGAGCACAAACAGCAGCAGCTTGGGCCTTGCCAAATTCCCACCTATGCAAGTTTGCCTTACTGAGATGAAAAAAAGCCATAGCATCGCCCAACTCATCAAAACTACATATCAACATGTCTACATGATTAATTTTAACATATAAGACTAAAAAAATGCATTTAGATAAAGCCTATCTTTAACACAACTTACAAAAAAACATGAGTTGGTTTTGTATCGTAGTAATCAACATTGTAGTGACAATCTCTGTATCTATCTAGAAGAGATTCTTGAGTGTCCAGCTTAAAACACAAGGTATTTTTAAGTAAAGAGAAATCAGGATTTTCAGTTCTCCTTGGATGCTTCCCTTGTGCACAGAATTTCTTTGGCTTCAGGGAATAAATTATTTGCAATTTAAGGGTCATTCCTGATCTATACTTGTTCAACCACCTCATCAAAGCAAATCCTCATCAGCCATTTCCTCTGGCTAAGAAGCCAAGCCTCCCTGCAGCAAGAGCCTTGCCAACATTGCCCACATTTCGTCGATCGAGGCCATTAAAATGCACTCTGCAGAGCAGGACCTCAGCTCAGCACAAAGTGCTCATGCAGAAAGTCATTTTACTGAGAACTTGTGACATCAGTTCCCCATGTGACCAGGGCTAAGCACTCCCACCCTGAGAAGACTTTCTTCCTTCAATTACTTTAGGATATTATCAGCAGAACTGCTGCAGCTGAGATCCTCCTTTTAGGACAGAGAAGAGCTAGTGAGCAAAGTCCAGATCTCTGCAAATCCAGCTACTTTTGATCAAGAGGAAACAACATTCTCGGAATGTCTTCCAAAATGCACCTATTTGACAGCAGTTTAAGAGTGAACTGGGGTATGTGTCCCAAAGCTATGAAGAAATGCAAAGATCTGTCTTGCCCAGCTAAACTTCAACTTTGTGATAATTATTTTAATGCTGTTGGGATTTTACTGTAACATACATGTGTTCAGGTACCCAGAGATTTACATAAGCCATTTTTTATTGCTCCAATTGAAACAGAATACAGGATTTTAAACCTAATTATTGAAAGCACCATTAGTATTTTGATCTCCTTAGTGTTCCTGTTGGCATGGAATTTAACCCTGCCTGAAAGCTTCTAATTAAGAAGATGGTGCTGCTGTTTACACTTCCAAATAGTGGCTAAAAGAGAACACCACAACCACTGCTCTAAGTGGCTACCTTCAGTTAGAAGAGTTCCTTCAACTCTTATCCATTTTGAGACACCAACACTTTCTAACAATTTCAGTGTTCCTCTGAAGATTGATGGCATGATGGTTTTTCATCCAGAGAGCCCGTGCCAACACTTCTTACTAACTGGTTTATTTCAAATAACCAATCCCTCTTAAAGGATGATCAGGTCCAAAAGTAATGGATTTTACTACAATAAGCTTTTACATGAACAGTTCCATTAAACAGGATTACTCATTAGTATAACAATACATTAAATGAGATCATTATGTTAATTGAGACATTTACTATTCATTTTTTCCTGTATTCATATACAGGAAATTATTACCTCAGTTCAAAAACACGAGGTGTTATAGCGGTCAAAAATATTAAATACAAAGTCTTCTAAACCTGAAACATTTCTACAGTTTCAAGAGCTTTACAGTTAGAAGACAATACTGGGCAGATTTTGGAGCCAAAATATTGATATTTCTATAACGAAAAGTACTGTCCATGAGGAAAATTAAACTTTGACTTTAAAATTAATTTTTCTACACTAAGTTGTAATTCACATAAATCCTTAACATTTAGGTAGCTGGTTATTACTAATGTTCATTTATTAGGCAATCACTCTTCAGCTTGGAGGCATTTAATTTAAAATGGGCCTGAGTTATGTGATCATTATACACATGAGAAAACATCTGGCAATTTTCAGTCACTATCACCAAACAATGTAAATATTTACTACCTCACACTAACCTGATGAAGAGTTTTTTATTTCTGATTTCCTCAAACACAAAATTTTTAAAGTTTCAGAGAATATATAAAGTGGTTCTCAATTATTAAATGTAACAAATGAGACCTTACGTCCAACTTCACTTCATTTTTAATACCTTCATAACCTCTGCATCAAACTGAGGCTCAAAGCCCACAGACACTAAACCCAAACCTGCTAAAAAAAACGAAGTACAGACCCTGCAAGTTGAACCAAACCTCCTGAGAATTGGTTAACATCTTTACACGGCGTACCAGATGGAGAACCAGATCGACAATCCTTACCTTAATTTGTTGTCTGGCCTGGACACTAACGCTCTGCTACAGCACAAAGTTCCCATGCAGTTTTGCTTTCTTTAACCGAAGATAAACAGCTCGACCTCCTCCAGCTCAAAGTTAAAGGCTGAGGTTGCCTACGTTTCATTGTGTGCCAAAGTACATCTGACAGAACGCGATGTGAACAGCAGGCTCTGGGTGACGAAAGCAGAGTCTCAGTGTCATTAAAGCAAAATCACCAGAATGTACACAACACCCCCTCGGTACAAACCTGAACAGCTAAACTGAATACTCCATCATTACTATTATTATTATTATTATTATTTTCCACCGTTACTATCCTTTTTTTTTTTTTCGCTGTTGTCATTGAACAACCGCACACTGGGTACTTTTGCTCCTTCCCCTTTTCGGAGACGCAAAACCTCGAGATACACAACCTCGAGATACACAACCTCGAGATACACAACCTCGAGCCACCAGACCTTTGGGGCTCGCAGCAGCTGTTCCTGCAGGTCCGTGTCACCCCACACGCACCCAATTAAAGGACGCACAAACCTCCGCGGGGCCGACACCGAGGGCGCTCCCCGGGCCCGCCGGGACACCCAGCGGGCCGGGACACCCAGCGGGCCGGGACACCCAGCGGGCCGGGACACCCAGCGGGCCGGGGGCGAGCGCTGCGGCCGCGGGGACGCGCAGGGGGGGGGCGCGCAGGGGGGGACGCTCAGGAGGCCGCCCCGCCCGCCCCCGCCCTTCCCCAGCCCCCCGCGGCCGCCGCTGCCGCAGCATCCCCGGCCCAGCCACGACCCCCGCATCGCAGCAGAGCAGCGGCCGCGCCCCGCAGGCGAACAGCCCCGGTGAGCGACCAGCCCCGCACTCACCGCCGCCCCACCGCCTCCTCGGGCAGGGCCGCTCCGCGCCCCGATGCCGCCGGCCCCGCCCGGCCCGGCCCGCGCAGGGAGGGGCGCAGGGAGGCGGGGACACGCAGCCGCCCCTCGGCCCGCTCTGACGTCAGCGCGGCCGCCCCGCCCCGCCCGTGGAGAAGCGGCCCCGCCCATGGCCGCTGAGCCCCTCAGCCCGCCCGGCGCCCGGGCAGCGCCCGCCGGCCCCCTGTACCAGCCCGCCCGAGCCATCACCGAGCCCGCCGGCACGGCCGAGGGCGGGCGAGCGGGTCTGCGGGTGTGCCGACCCTGCGGCGGGGAATCATCGAGTCATCGGGGCTGGAAGAGACCTTTAAGGTCGTCGAGTCCGACCGTCAGCCCAGAACTACCACTGTGACCCCTAAAACACTAAACCACATCACCCAGCGCCAGATGCAGGCACCGTGCTAATAGCAGCAGGGTTGTGGGTTTGATCCCCTCCCGGGCCATTCACTTAGGAGCTGGACTCGATGATTTTTGTGGGTCCCTTCCAACTCAGAGTATTCTGAGAAACCTCCAGGGATGGTGACGCCACCACCTCCCTGGGCAACTATTCCAGTGCCCAACCACCCAAACAGTGAAATATTTTTTTTTTAATATGTAACCTTAATCTCCCCTGTCTCAGCTTAAGGCTATTTCCTCTTGTCTCACTGCAGGCACAGCAGAAGAGACCGGCCCCCACCTCACTGCAACCTCCTGTCAGGTGGTTGTGAAGAGTGATGAGGTCCCCTCTGAGCCTTCTTGAGACTAAACAACCCCAGCTGCCTTAGCCCTTTCTCACAAGATATGTTTTTAAACCTTTCACGTGCCTTGTTGCCCTTTACTGGACTTGCTCCAGGACCTCAATGTCCTTTTAAAGTGAGGAGCCCAAAGCTGAATTCAGCACTCGAGGTGCGGCCTCAGCAATGCCAAGCACAGGGGGATGATCAATGCCCTGGTCCTGCTGCCCACACTGCAACAGAGAGCACTCGCAGGGGAAAGGCCTCACAGATGACTCAGCTACATGGAAATCCCAATGGACTCTTGCAATCAACCACGGGAGACCAGGCTTTCTCCATGGTAGTACTCACAGAATGAGCTGAGACTTCAATTTCCTTGAATTTTCTGCCTGTGTTGGGAATTAGAAGGCACCGACAGAAGGTTCAGGAAGTTCCATGCTGGTGGTTATATTAGATGGATCAGGGTAGTTTCACTGAATTTAACACCCCACTGAGGCCTGTATTTCTGCACCTCCCCCAGTTTGGGACCTTCATGTTTGTGTTGTCAAGCATTTCATTATCTGTATTGCTGTGCTTCAACTTCAGGGATTCAAAGTTTCTCTTCTTTCAAAAGTTTTTCTCTTAAAAATTTGTTTAAGTTTTTACCTGCCTGCTTCTCCAGGCCTCCCAGAAGGGAGGAAGACGAGCAGTAGCTTCAAGCTACATTTGTGCAGGAAAAAAACAACACTCTGTAGTTGATAAGCATCGTTCACCACAGCCTTTTCACTAGAAATTGGGCACATGTCAGCACAGGCACAGCAAGTGCCTCCTCATCTTTCTAGACACAGGGCATGAAGACACCAGTACATTTGCCTCATAGGCAGCAGAAAGACCTTTTAGAAAAAACAAGGAACAAGAACTGAAGCTTTTGTATGTCTTTTTGCCTAAAGTTAAGTGTACCAGTCACACTAATGCAGTTATTCTTAGAACAGTCTGAAACATAATGACTCCCCTATGGTACAGGAAGGAGAGAAAAAAAAAGGCAACCAGAGAGATTAAATCTCTTGCTCAAAGCCAAAGAGATAGCAAAGCCAGGAAATGAACTCAGATTTCCTCAGTCGGGCATCAGTCCTTTAACCACACAATCGTCCTTTCTTGCAGTCCTTCTCAGCTTCTGAGCATCAACTGCACTAGCATAGGTTTGATTTTTCTCTACTTTGTTCATCAAAATGACTTCACTGTCTCCACTAAAATTTCCTCCAACTAACTTTCTTCTCTATTTCCTTCCCAAAAGTAAAAGCAATTATATTACAAACTCACTTAGGGGGTGAAATGATATTACAGATTCACTATGAGAGTCTTAAATTTCCCACTGCCTTTCTGTAGGCACTGGCAGGTGTTTCTTCAATGCCAACACGTGAACATCAGCTCTCAAAGCAATTGAGCAGCATCCATGTGCATCTCAGAGGCAGGTACCTAAAGGCACAGTGGAGGAGATCAAGGAACAAAGATCAGGGAACTGGGAACAGTTGTAACCAGCGCAAAGGAGGCACATAAGCTGTGTGTGCTGACCTGGAAGTGGTGGTATAACTCATATTTTATTATCTGGAAATGATTATGAAACAGAACTCTGAAAGCAAAATAGATACATAAAAGAAGAAAACACCTAGAGATATTTTAGAACAGATTTGAGAACCTCCTCTGTTTAGACACGTAACAGATTTTCACGTTTATACAGGCTCTTCAGATTAAGATCCAGTCTTGAAGCAGAATTCATAGTTTTTGAAAATTAACTTCAAAAAAGGGAAGCATTACATACACAACTCCAGCCTCTGACTCAGAAGATAGTGTTAATCCTTCTACTGACAGACTGCAAACTGAGACCTAGCCATAAGCAAGTGCAGTATCTTTTCTTGCCAGTTTAATATTTGATGTCTTCAGCTTGAGGTCTTCACCTTGCATTGATTTTATATTGAATTGATTTAAATGGACCTTATATTATGCTGGGAGATGGACTAGAAGCTTATTATCCCCTTCACTCGCTGGCATTGTGCTTCTTCCAAAACCCAGAGACAGAGCAGTGGGTAACACCAAGCACCAACCACACCAGCTGCTCTGCTGGATGTGCAGTTAGTCATGTTCACATAAATATTCTCCTGGAGGGTCTAGGTGGACTTTTGATTAAATATATGACAGCCCATGAAGTTGGTTAGGGGTTGAAGTTGTTCATTTCAAAATGCCTCAATTCTGTAAAATTTATTCATCGACAAGTACCAAAAAATGAACTGTCAGCTGCCTTCTTAATATTGTCTCTATCAATAATTCTTTCATTAAGGAACACATCCTTTATATTTTCCAAGTTTTATTTTGACACTAAGGAGTCACTGTCTCCAGACTTACCTATTTAGTTTGCAACTTCTTGTACTTTTTACACTAGACAGGTAACTTCATTTTTGTACTACCTTAAAAATTATGTACTAAAATTAATATTTCATGTTGATGAACTTGTTTGCTGAGATAATAAAGAAGGAAAACAATGGGCTAATGTCACATGCAGAAATACTTACATGAGTGTGTTCAGATGTGTGTGTATGTATTATTTACATGCATGGTGTCCACAGTTAACTAAACTTTGTACCATTCTGCAATAAAATTGTATAAGAATAAAATAATTAATAGGAAATTCTACTTGGTGCAAGTTGAGGTCTTTTTAGTGGTTTGCCATCACTGCATCTTCTTTTGTGTACATATGGGAAAACACAGAGATGAGCTCAAACTCATTTGGCTGAAATACATATTCACCTTGTCGCATTTAAGACTAAGTCATTTATTTTTCTTAGCCTTGAAAAATTATCCAAATTAAGTACTTGAACATTTGATATCTTTTCAGGCCTTATTGATATCTACCACTTGCTAAATGTTTAGGTAACATTTAAAGAGGGTACTATTTAAATGAAGAATTGTTCATTGCCAGTTGACAGCTGCTTTGTTATTTAAATAATTGGCTCAGTTGCCTACCTTGGATGTGCAAAGGCAGTGTTGCTATATCTATGGGTTTGGTGAGTGAGTGAAAAAATTCCCTGGGAAAAATAGGGAATTTACACTGGCCTAAACTGCTTTTCTTCTTCAGTGGTGCTGCAGCAGAAGAAGCCTGGACCAGTTCAGTAAAATCTGCCATTGAAACCTTGGGCAATCTTTACACCTTGCTGCTGCTGTGCCCTTTCTTCTAGGGGCTGACCATGCATGATGTTTCAAAACACTACTTTGGTCTAAGTAATTTGGACCTACTTAGATCTAAATTATGTAAATGGAGTGGTTAAACTACTTAAGAAGTCTAGTTAAAACTGCTTCTAAAATACAGGCATTTTTTTGCTCTGCGTCTTCAGAGGCCACACTCCAACCTTTTCAAACACAGAAATGCTTTTCTAGGCAGGGAGTAAAATCACGTTGCACATTTCTAAAATCCAAATGTTCTGTCTTTCATTTATTTTTAAAGCAGATAATGCTTCTTGGTCTCTAACTGTTAAAACAAATTAGGGTATTATATATTTCATGTAAGTCTGATAAGGTTTCTTCTTTACGTGTCATTGCAACTTAATTTGCATTCACATAGGCTGAGGGGCCAGAGGAATACAAATACCTAACATTTCCATTATTCAGTGGGATTTTTGAGGATTCTGAAATGTAAGTAAAAGCTCTTCTTTCAGCTTGATTTACAGCTATGGAAATTATTTCCTTCTGTATAATTAGAAAATATTCTAAATCAGGCCAGATAAAAATTTTTATTGCATTTCGTCACTGAAAGGTTGGCTGATAATCTCAGAACTCAAAAAATAGCCTTTCATTAGTGACATTGCTAAGGGAATTTATCTAGTGTGATTTTTTTTCTTTGTGAAGTCATTCAGGTGCACAACAAATAACATATTTATGTTACTAATAATGGCCTCCAAATTTAACAGAATGAGAAAAGTTGACTGGAATTCCATAAAATCTCAGTAGAATTCAGTAGAAACTATGAAAATGTATTTGGGATTGTATGGCTTATCTTTATGTAAACATTGTTAAAAAGGATCCTGTTTTAAATGAATGCTAATCCTAAACTGGCTAATGTGGATAATTTGTGGGTTTGCTAATTTCATTATTTAATAACAATTTAAATACTACAATCCTTAAAATGTTTAATGAAGATGAAATGAAACCTTTCCTGTTTGTATAGCCAGTGCCCTCCATTTTCAATATCATTACAGTATTTAATCCTGAAATTTGCAGAACTAGTAATCTTCTTATAATCAGCATAGACCACAGTGGATAGTGGAGCAATAGAGCTATATATATTTATAAATAAAATGTAGAAGGAAAGAAAGCCTCTAGGAAAAGAATACCTACAGGAAGAGCATCACATTTCTGTGTTTGTTTTCATTTGACTGCTCAAAGTACAACATTCATGTTAACATTCATTCACAGGGAACACTGTCTGCATCACTCACAGCTGGAAATGAAGAGCTAAATATGATTCTTTTGAGTCTTGTTCAAAAAATATTTAGAAAGCACAGGACACCTGGATGGTGTGATGAACAAAGATTCCTACATGCTGTTAGCTCACAGTTAAATGTGATATACAGAGTGCAGTTGTTCCTTTTTACCCCCACTGATGAGGCTGTACCTTGAACTGACAGAGAGCTGAGACAGCAGTTGGATTCTTGGCAAACTCGGTGTTACCCTCTCTGCTACGACACCCAGTCATTTCACCAGCCCTAACAATAATTTGATTATATGATGTTCCCTCAAATCTCTTTTAAATAAAATTCCTGCATTTTATCTGCATCTGTTTCATTGTAACACTCGATATTTTGCTTTAGAGGTTTAAGGAGTTACCTTTATAAGCTATAATTTTATTTCTTTAGGTACTGTTTTTACCAATGTCAGATATTCTATAACATTGTGAGAGACTATATAAGAATCATAAAGTGATATCACAGAATGGTTTGGGTTGGAAAGGACCTTAAAGATCATCTCATTCCAACCTCCCTGCTGTGGACAGGGACACCTTCCGCTAGACTACGTTGCTCCAAGCCCCACCTGACCTGGCTTTAAGCATTCTCTGGGCAGCCTGTTCCAGTGCCTCAACACTCTCATAGTAAAAAATTTCTTCCTTATATCTAATCTAAACCTGCCCTCTTTCAGTATAAGAAACCTAAGACAGATATATATGTATTTTGCGTATAGCAAGGAGGCATTAATGATCACAATATGTCCTCTGATCAATTTAATTATCTACTTATCAGTGCCGATGGATAACAGAGATCAGAGGAAAGCAAACAGATCCTGCACTGTAGCTGTACTTCACAGGGATTTTGTCCACAGCAACCTGAAATGATGAGGCTACAAATCCTCCCAGAGAGGCACAGTGACAGCGCAGTCTCTCACGTGATAGATGCAAACCACCTCCCTGATCTTGGCTCATCTCTCAGCCCACTCAGGAGTCCCTGCTGCCTGTGCACCACAGGACAGTCCTTGACTGAGCAGCTGGTTTATGGAGCAGCTGGACCTTGTGCAGGATTACAGCTTACCCGAAGCTGGCACAGGGAATACTTCCCACTTGCTCAGATGAAACATGAATATATTTTAAGAGCAATCATACATTTTCCAAGTCTTGATTCATAGCTGAAGCAGACTGCAGAAAGGAATTGACTCAAACAAAATGATATTGTTTCCATGAATGCTACTTCAATCATGCTATTTTTTTTTTTAGTCTGCAACTAATTGGTTTAAATTAACTTAGACATTTACAGGAAAATACAAGCAGACTGTACCAGTAGCAAACAGCAGTTTCAAAACACAGGTCAGGACTTTAAAAATAGTTTTGTTCCATGTATGTACTTGACACTAATCTTTCTGGTCTGAACATGTCAAAGCATCAGAAGATAAAAAAATGAAAGCTGACATTCCATTACATTTGCAGTATTAAATGGCAATGAAAAAAACAGAGCTCAAAGATACAGATTAAAAGATGCAATTGCTTTTCCTCTGGGCACGTGGCAGTAACATGTGCACTGAGAAATGAGTTGACCTTATCCGAAATTATGTATGTGACCAAGCAGTAATTAATTGAATCACAATGTTTCAGAGCTCCACAGGAACATCAAGGACAGTAACATTATATGCCCAAAATCACTGTAACTTGGAAAAATCATGAGATATTATCTCAAAAAATGCCTTATAAGGCTTTTTTCTCTTTTTTACTTACTCCATCACTCCTATTTTATTAACTCTAGTTACTCAGGAAAGCAATGTTTGTATATGCATGTGTGTACAAGTAAAAATATATTTCTATAAAATGCAACTTTTACATAAACCTTGATATACATGTATGTGTATATATATAAAAATAAACAAAATTGTTCTAGGCATTGGGAATCATGTGGAGAATGCTACTGGATAATTAGATGATTGCTAGACAGCGACCCTGGGCTGTTGGAGATACAATTTACCAGGGTCACTAGGGATTGCTCCTCCTTGTGGGGTTGAGTAGCCCAGCCTGGCTCAGGCTGGACAATAAGCCATCAATCTGTCTCCAGGGTCCTTCCTTAACATTGAATCTTTCTGGAAACTGCTTTCAAGGTCAAACAAAATTCAGTTGCAATGAGTGCTAAGTACTTGATTCTCATAAAGACAAGTGGGAAAGCTGGATTCTCATAAAGACAAAACAGTAACTTTATCATTACAAGCCAGCGCCTGCCTCTGATATATTGACTTCCGAAGACATTATCCCAAGAGATTCTGACAGTTTCCTGAAATACTGGCACCAGAGATTCAATCACTACTTTGTCTAGTAAGGGTTCTGCTGTGCTTTTAAACCAGGAGGTGTGGAAGGTGTTTTCCTCTGAGTTAGTAATTGCTATCTGTAGATAGCAACAAGTTGGAAACAGACTAAACAACAAGTTGGAAACAGACTAAACTATTTTAGAAATGTGTGCAATAAATAATAATGCTTTCCGTGGTTGTCACAAAGCTCAAGGACGAATTCTAAACTCTGGCGTTTTAATGGCTAAAAATATGTTTTCAATTTACATTGGGAGATAGAAAATGCTGGCACACAGAAATTTACATGCAAAATCATGAGAAAAACTACTACTCTTTCAGTCTCACTATCAAGATAGTTATGAGAAATATTTTGTGCTCTAGATCCCTTGAAATCAAGGAAATCCTGGTGCTCTGCAAACATGAATTTATCCTCAGAATTTGCTTTAATAGAATCACAGAAGCTGCCAAGTTGGAAGGGACCCACAAGGACCATCAAGTCCAACTCCTGGCCCTGGACAGGACCATTTCCAAGAGTCACACCACGTGCCTGAGGGTATGAACCAAATACTTTTTGAGCTCAGTCAGGCTTGGTGCTGTGACCATTGTCCTAGGGAGCCTGTTCCAGTGCCTAACCACCCTCCGAATGAAGAACTCTTTCCTAATACCCAACCTAAACCTCCCCTGACACAACTTCAGGCCATTCCCTTGGGTTCTGTCCCTGGTCACCACAGAGAAGAGATCAGTGCCTGCCCCTCTTCCTCCCCTCAGGAGGAAGCTGTAACTGCAGTGAGGTCTCCCCTCAGTCGCCTCCAGCTGAAGAGATCAAGTGCCCTCAGCCGCTCCTCACACGGCTTCCCCTCGAGGCCCTTTACCATCTTTCTTGCCCCCCTTTGAACACTCTCTAATGACTTAAAATCTCATATTGCAGTGACCAAAACTGCCCCAGTATTCCAGGTGAAGCCACTCCAGTGCAGAGCAGAGCAGGACAATCCCCTCCCTTGGCCGGCTGTACTTGATGCCCCCCAGGACAGGGTTGGCCCTCCTGGCTGCCAGGGCACTGCTGGCTCATATTCAACTTGCCAGCGACCAGGACCCCCAGGGCCCTTTCCATGGCACTACTTTCCACCATCTCATTCCCCAGTCTGTCTGTACCTCCAGGGTTGCCCCATGCCAGGTGCAAAAACCGGCACTTCCCCTTGTTGAACTTCACGTGGTTGGTGATTGTCCAGACCTCTGATTTGTCGAGGTCTCTCTGCAGGGCCTTTGAGGGAGTCAACAGCTCCTCTCAGTTTTGTGTCATCTGCAAATGTACTCAATATCCCTTCTGGTCTGTTTATTTGATTGCAAAGATGTTTTAGATGTCTGTTGGTTGTTTTTCTATTTATGCTATGTTTTTAAAACACAAGGCCATTCTTTTCCAAGAACAGTGCAGTACTCTGGTAAAATGACTCTAAGTTGCAAGAAAAAGTGAGGGCAAATATTCTAGAGAATTAATCAGTAACACAGTGCCTCAGTAATATATTAGCTGCTATTAAATCAGTGATATAAGCTGCTGGATTTGAATACAGTATCTATGGGGAACAAAGTATCTTGTTGAAAGGGGAATGTTTTAAATAATTCACTTACCAAAGTGAGGATGGTACTACGTGAACTAAAGCTTTTCCAGTGCATGCAGTGACATGCATTGTTGTATGTTTATAGGATTTAATTCCTACTAAGACTCATGATTCTGCTACTGTGTGAGTGACACACAGTGTTACACACCTTTGCATGGAACATAATTTTCTTGTGTTCATCAGAAAGCACTTCAGGGGAAAAGGTTTCCTTTTGGAGCCAGAACTTCTAATCATAATTAGCTCAAGATACACTGTGGTGTCCAGAGGGAAAAGGGGTTTTGAGCCATTTTTATTATAAAAGAGATACCTTATTAATCCTGTGAAAATCTGCCAAGATGACAACCCTCACCAATGGGAAAATTCAGCAACTGAAATTCTCTTACTGATTCCAAAATACTTCACAAGAGAAAAATTAGATGGAAAAAAAAATGTAGTGTTATATTTCTTTAGGACAGAATTCTTTACAGGTACAATCACCTATATAAATACCTACACCCTTCATCCCTGTAGAGGCAGTGTGAGAGTGTGCATTTAAAGTGAAGTATTTCAATACTAAAAAATAGTAATATGTGCTGCTGATGCATCTAAATCACGAGAAGTATTACAGGCTCTAGCTAAGAGAAATGAGCCTTAGTTTTCCCTGGAACTGTGCTTCTCTTATAGTCCCAGTGAAAGGCTTTTGCTTATGGAAAGCATAGAAGCAGCTGCAGGTAAGAATATGAAGCATTATCTCTCTAGATGCAGATGACCCAGAGTGGTCCAAAGGTGGGAGAAAACAGGGGGGAATAAGAGATTAGGAAGAAGGGGAATCAGAAAATTACAAAGGAGACAGAAAAAAGTTTTCCAAATCAGGTGGTGACTCTGTTAGTAAGAGAAGAACAGGTCTCATGAAGTATTGAAGAGAGAAGTTAAAAAAAAATAGGCCTGTCATTTTTCCCTGGAGGGGTGGAAGCCCCTACTTTGCACTCGCTCCATGATGCTTTTAATACCTGATGTGGGATTGCTCTAATGAGAGAGATAAACAAGGGTATCACTGGGGAGACACAAGTACAATCTGCAAAATTTTACACCTGAGGCCAATTTTAAGTACTTAGCTAAATATACAGTTTGCATATTCAGTGAGTGAATTAAAATGTATGCGTCGGATAGAAACATGATGGTCCTTAGATCTGCTTTCTAAATCAGTGTTTATATGAATCTCCCTTTGCCACTGAATGAATAGATGCCATTTCATGAGTGCTGGAAGTCCACTGTAGTTTTAAATGCAGAAATGCTTACCCGACAGTGTTAGTACATTAGTAACCAAGGTTACTGGCTTTTTAAAAAAGCTCAAGAAAGGATCTGCAGTCCTGTGACACTTCTAGTTCTGTCCTGCTCCTCCATGTACAAATTGTAGGTTCAGTATCAACCTGAGTAGTATTTTATTTTGAATATTTTATTTTCAAATATAATTTCAATGAATTCATTCTAAACATGTATTTCCTGTACATGCATGATGGATACGGAAACATTTCCTCATAAACTTTTGGCTTAGGCACAATGAACATACAAAATTATTGCTTAAAATAATGTGCCCTCATAAATAAATTTTAAACATTAGGATTTTAGTTAAGGGTATATTTCATTTTTCCTGCATCCTCAAGAGGATTTAATAAGAAAATTATACCTAATCTCTCACTACTGTTAGGGATCATAAAAATCACTGAGCTTCCTGCTCTCTTCCCCATGTTGTTTCCCAAAAGTATGTTGATTCCAGCTTCCATGCACCAAGAGATCCACAAGGGATCCATAGCTGATGACAAATGTCATCTCTTACAATAAAAGTTAATATGGATGAGAAACAACCCACAGATATACTGATGGTTCTTTTCAGATCTTTCCATGATTATTAATTCAACAGAGGATGATTTGAACTTCTTACAAATTTAGAAAGCTCTGATGATAAAGGTACCAGATTAAAGAAGCTGAAAACCATAATCCTGTAGTTCTACATAACTTTGAAACAGTTTTAGGGAATGCATATTGCACTGCCAACATATCTCTCTTCTAAGCTAAGAAATCCTCTTCAGCATCCATGTCTAATTAGTCTGTGGCCTTTTTGCCCAAATACTAACATAAGATTCGACCTTACAGAATAAAGAGCACATGGTCACAAGACCGAAATACTGATAAGAATACCAGTTTCCACTGGCAGTTTGATCTCCAAGGACTGGGCTGGGACTAAAACTTACTCTGTTGCTCTTTTAATAGCCATCAGACCATATTGTCTGTCAGAAATAATACATCGCCTGCACTGAGATGTGACCCAGTTGGTGACTGAGAATTAAATCTCTCTGTGTTCCCTTTACGGCTCCTTTGAGATAAAGATCCTATTATCCATTACCTCTGTCTTTGCAGAGCATGTAATTTCATATGAAATCTACTCATTTAAAAGCTAATAATATGTTTAAAGCTCTGTATTAGATGGTCTTTGGTCACTGCCAAGAGGGAATGAAGCTGGCAGTAAAAGTTCATCCATGTGGATAGTAAACAGAAAGAATAAAACCAGATTAGAGAGAATGGGTTTTATATTTGCTCTGCAACACTGAGTTCTGTAAAATAATATATACAAGTCAGAATGTATTTCCATATCAAAATGCAGTCAGCTGCAGGAGACTGTATTTTAAATAGCATAGTAAATTCTGTATTGTTTAGCTTACAAATAAACAGGAGAAGAATAAGAAGGAAGGAATATACTGGAGACCTGTCTACAAAGATGCTTCATTTCTTACTGACAGGACAAAAATTATCATTATTACAGGCCCTGGTGCTTCTTGTTTGTACTTAAGAATAAAAACTAGTTCCGTATTTTAGTTTTGTGTTTATTTTCATCATTCATTTTCCTGCCTCCATTTTTTACATCTATTTATAGCTATAAGAATATACATCATATATATTTATATATATGATAACCTTGGCAGCCTGTTCTTAGAGGAATGAATTCAAGCACTCAGTCCCAGGCTACTCAGAAATTTGGCAAAGATAAACCATTGCTGAGCCATTTCAGGCATTGCTTTTAGCTGCTTCTCAGGCAGCTTATGGAAATACTGAGAGAGAGTAACTCATGTCTTGCCAATGCCCAGCTTTTTAAAGAAAGAGATGGGAGAAGAAAATTAAGGCAGAGAAGAAAAAAGAGGTCTTCTCAGGTTTTGTTTGCTCATGGAGATGACACCACAATCTCAATGTTCCTTATCTCTGGCTTACCTAATTAGTGTATATCCCTGGATCAGGCCCAGTAATGATGCAGTTTTGAGGAGGGTGTGGGGGAAGCAGGTGTGCTTCTCCAAATCCCAGGGATACTAGAGATGGCAGAGATGACAGTAAAATTCCTTCCATCCTCCCAGCCTTTTCTCCACGGTCGCTTCCCACACTTTTTAATCACTGCAAAAAGCATAAGGAGCAGAGTCATCCCCCCATTGCCCTGCCTGCCAGTTAGTTCTAATTGCCAGCACATCAATTAAGTTCCATTAATTTCTGGTTCCATTCCTCCCTTGTTTACCAGACATGATGTCAACACAGTGCTTGGGTGGTAGCAGTAGCTGTTTTTGTTTCCCTTCCTTCAGTAAGCACCCTCTCCACAATCTCTCTCACCCACCACTGTTATAGGCAAATAGGACATTTTATGAAATGTCTCTCACATAAAAATCCATCTTACAGTTTAGTTCTAGTATGTGAATATCTTCTAAGGATTGATCATCTTTACTCTACTTAAATGTTAAAGTTAATGCCATTACAAATTCCAATTACCCCTCCCTCTAGACCTGTAATAACATTAAAGTAGGAAAAGTATTAAGCTGCACGTTCACTCTGACAACTGTGTCACTCCTGAGTTCTCCTGGTACTAAGAGTATTTCCACAGGGGCAGTATTGGTTTTATTCACCCACTTTGTGCAGCATGTCAGGTCATTCTTTTTCACATTATGCACTAATTAAAAAATAAACATGTAGTAAGACAACTTGGGCTCAAAAACCTCTGAAGGACAGACCTGCATACAGCAAACCAGCTGATACTTTGTGCCCTCAACTATGACTTATTCCCATTCTCTTAAATTACATTCGAGTGGCTGATCAGTTCATAAAGTAAATGGACAGCTGTAGCACAGAGCAGCCATTTCAACAGCAGAGTGCTGTAGACGTGGCTGCCTGCCAAAGAACACATTGTTAAAGCAAGCAGCATAAAACGAAAAATTAAGATATTGGCACCAAGACCTACTGGTAAGAGCTGAGGGTCGGTAAAGGACACAGCTATAATCTAAAAGATTTTTTCCAATAGATTAAATTTAGGACAGGCAAAGCATCCTTGCTTTGGAGAAGTGTTCTGCAGTGCTGGGAACTGAGGCGAGTCTCCAAAGAAACATAAAAGCCCCTGTTGCTCTCCTGGCCACCATGGCTCCCCTGCTTGGCAACTGGCAATTTGGTACAATCCTTCTTTATAGCACAGCTGTCGCAGCTGGACATAACACCACCTCAGAGCTGTTCTGAAATGTACCTTCTAAGTAATCAATACATGTTTTAGAGTATGTGTTTCATTTACTACTCTGTTTTGTTTATTTTTTTTTTGTTTAATTGAAAAAATGTCAACAATTTATTGAAATTGCCTTTTGCCTGAAACAGATGCAGAACAACAGCAGAAAAGGAAAAGAATGTATTGAGATGCTCCTTGCTCGGTGGCTGTCACAGTTACCCACAGTTAACATACATTGCATATGAAAATGTTTTGGAGAAGTTCTCTAGTTAAATGGCTGAGCATCCATTATTCAGAAAACTCCAAGCATTATGAATGCACATCCCTTCCTCTGGGTACACACACTATGCTCCAATCTTTACTTACTTATCATCATGTACTCTTAATAGAATCATGATTTTTTTATTGCTGTCCTATACAATGATTATGGTACAGCCTGTGATGTGTCTTTATTCCCCTTAGTAATTCTACTGTCACAATGACCTACTACCTCTTCTTTGACTCTGATTTCTTTACATAAGCTGTATTTTACTCCACAGACAAATTTAAATGGTTTGTCAGGATCTGTATACCATCCCATTTACTTCTGTGCCTGAGAGTACTCTTTCCTTTGGAGCAATTTAGAGCTGAAGCAATTAAGCAAACAGCTAAAATTGAGATGGTGAGACTCTTCAACAATGTCTTATAGGACCTGTGATAATATTACAGTATAAACTGAATATTTTTTTTGGCTTGTTTGTTTATATGGAGTCTGTCTGGACTAATCCCAGTGGTCCCTGGAGAGTACAACTCCGAATTGAGTCTTCTCAACCTGTGGCTGTTCATCAGCAACAGGCAATCGTAACTACAGATTTCATTATTTGCAATCCAAACCAAAAGATACAAAATACAGCCTGTGTGTACACCAGGAAATCTTGTCAGCTTGATGCAGGAAGAGTTCCTCTTGCAAAACAGAGCGTCTCTGAAATTTCTAAGGTGAATCATCAAGAGTGCCCTTTGGTGAATCGTTGTAATAAAGCAGGAACATTACTGACTCTTTCAATGATTTACACAGTGTGCAGGGATTGAGCCTGAACATCTCCAGCACGGTATTCATTATTCATCCCTGTTAGCTGAGCACAGCTTAGCCTTCCCTGTGTTGCACTGAGCAAGAAAGCAGCGTGTCTGTGATTATCTGCCAAGCCAGAGCCAACCCTGCCACACAAGGCGATGAGAAGAAGGAGAGAGAAGGGGGGATTTGCTCAACCACGTGATGGCAAACACATCCTAGGACATGGGTGGTTTTGAGCCAAATCCCACTGTGCCCACGTGGGAGAATGGGATGTGTAAGCCTCCCTTGGTTTTTTAGTTTCCTCTTTACCCTGCCCAAATTCAGCATATTTACCTGGAGGTTCAGACTGTCTTATTGCAATTCTTACACTTTAAGGTTAGGATTTTAATGCAAGGTATTTGTCTGACCTTGCTCCAGATTATTTTTACACATCAGGAATGAATTACTGTTATGAATAATGGTGTTTTCAGACATTTTGGATGAGGAAACTATATAGAAGAGCTTGGGAAACTGATTTCTTTTCAGCAGCTTAGTAGAAGCAGATGAAAATGGAAGAAAAAAACCAACCTTTTTCCCATTACACATTTTGACAGGAAAACGTGTGACACTTGTACCATTCTCTAATTTCTCTTATGCAAATCATCTCAACAGTGCATAAAATGAAGACTGGTAGATTCATTCTCCCTAAGCTTCCTCCATGGAAGTTTCAGCTTGGATAACCCAGTGTCTGACACTTCAATCAAAAGGTGCTTAAAAACATAAGCCTCTAAGATACATAACTAGATATAGGTGTTTTATAACTGCATCCATATGGATATTTTGGGCTTATCCACACTGGCCCTAATTGATTGTGACTGTCGGCTCACTTTGTTTCAGAGCAGTCAGGTAGGCTGGCTCAATTTCTCATTAGAAAATTGAATTACGTTTGCATTACGTTAACAGGGAATGATGAAACAAGCCGAATATAAGGTTAAAATCAGGCACAGAAAAATCAGACTCTGTTTATGCAAAACTTCCTTGTCCTGAGCTGTACCAGTGAGGGCTGCTACAAATGGAGATATTAAGCTTCCTTCCATTTTAAGCAGCGTCATTTAGAAGACCTGAAAAAGTGGGACAACTTAGCAGCTTAATATCACTCTCACTCAACGCGGAGACTAATCTCTCATGTCTTTATTAAGGACGCTCCCTCCCTGGGTTCTCTGCAGACACCGTTCCCCTCAGCCGTGTGTCAGCGAGGGAGGATCTGGGTCCCGCCGTGATTGAGGTCACTGGGGCAGCCGAGCCCCCGCGATGCGATCACGGCGCTGCGAAGCACGGGCGGCTGAGCCTGCGGGGCTGCGGAGCCACGGCCGCGGGCTGACCCACATCGCGGCACGGGGGGCACCCGGGCGGGCTCACAGCCGAGCCACACATCACACGGGTGCCCCGAGGCCTGCGAACAACGCGATTCCTTACACCGATCCTCAGCCTCCGTGAGAGCAGGAGGCATTTTAAGCGTCGTTTGTCACCGTTCTCTCCGAACAGAGAAACACCACTAGTGATAGTTAAGTGACTACATTAAAAACGCTGCAGCAGATATTCCTTTCTGAGGGCTGCATGGAACAGGCCGAGTCTTAGCAGGGGCTGAAGTTTGCAGGCTAATATGAATAATCTTTGTCTGAATGCCTCCTACAGATATTATTGCTGATAAAGTTGAGCTATAAATGTGAAAGGATATTTTAAGGAGAAAAAATTAAACACGGGCATAAATTAGTGAAGCTAGAGTCAAATATAACAGTAAAAAATGCAATAAAAAATGCCAATTTGTTGCATCTTCTAGAGATGAGAATCTCAGAATAATAAAAGTAATGTACATGCTAAGTATATTCAAGGTTAAAGTAACACCAAGGCTCATTTGTTTCAGTTCCTCTGCCTTCTGAAATCCTCTCTTAAATCTTAAGGCTTCAGTGACATCTGCCGTTGAAGACCTATTTAATTAATTAGTTGTAATTTAACAGATATTCCCTCTAAGTGAACTCTTCTTCCACACAGTTTCTACTATTTGATTCTGTTGGTAAAGATCCCTACTACAACCTTTTAAGCTGATCAGAAAACCTCTGAAATTGAGCTCTGTTGTTGTTCTGTTCATCCAACAAGGTGTTAAATCACTCGATTTTCAAAGCAAGAGAATTTTTCTCCCTGCTTTGCTCCTGCCCTCCCTTCCAATTTGAATACATGGAAATAGCATGAGCACGTTTAGCTACCAATAAAGTTGTGTTCAAATCCATTGGTGGAATACCAAGATGGAGTTTACAATCAAAAAGCAACCATGAAAAAAGGCTCTGTGAAACATGATCCTGAAACTTTGTAAATTATTTCTTCTGTGCTCTCACAACAGCCTTTAAGGAGGGCTTGTAGAAAACAGTAATTAACCTGTGGTTCCCTTTCATGTGTGACTTTAATGCTCCCGAGAGCAGAACAGAAAGTTTGACAGACTCCTGTCAAACCCCAAGTTCAAGAAAGGATAAAAGTAAAGCTAAAATCTAATTCAGCACCTCAGAGCAGAGACAGAAATATTCAGAATCAAACTCCTCACATTGCAGGTTACACCTCCAGTTGTGTGATACAGTGATTTCTATCCTGAATAAAAGGTGGTGTTGTCAACATGGTATTCCATCAACAAGATATGGCCCAAAAGTACACAAAAGGCTGCTGTTTAGTTGCATTTCTTTCTTCGCACTCTGCAAAAAAAACCCTTTTTTTCCCCGCCCACTAAAATTAATGGCCTTGGCTTTTGCGGTGCCTTGGAGTTAAGGTCAGAGTGGGGTCCAGAATTCTGCATCCTGTTTCTGCTGTAAAATTGCTATATGAACTTGAGTAAGCCACAAAGTCAAATCTTCAGAAGATGATCAATCTTCCTGGATGATCAACTTTAGACAGCAGATATATCTTGCTGAAGTGCCTGGTAACCCCATAGCAACAATGGAAGTGACTGGAACATGGGAGTAGTTTGCACCCAGGAAGCCCTTAGACCAAAGTGTGCCAAGCTGTTCACCCAGCAGTGGAAACATTCAGCATTAAAGTATTTCTTGGAAATACAGATCTCCTGTCCTATTTCACAGGGATAGTGTGGCTGATACATTAATTCCCCAGTGTTTAGGCCCTGTTTGAGTATTACTGAGCTGTCAATGAATGAAAAATAAAACGTGATGTAAAACCTAAACTACCACAGCCCATAGCAGGAAGTGACTTCTAAATTTTGTTTCATTAGAGCTCTTAACATGTTAGAAGTCAGAGGTGAAGGAGTGAAGTAAAGCAGCCAAGGGAAAACCTGCCATTGCCCCATCACGCTTTCAGTCCTCCACATCATCGTAAGCCAGTGGAATTTAAACAGTTACCAAATATAAGATTGTATGTTTTATTTCTAATCTTTTTTAAATTGTGGTTGTGACTGAATTATCCCTTCCTTTGCGCATTTTGACCTTGGATACAGCTGTAGTAAACAGAACTAGTTCAATTTAATGTTTTTTCCTCACTGGAAGGCATCCAGGTCCAACTCTAGCATCATTTGTAGATGCTTAAGAGTTCCTGTACAGCTGCCTAGGCAGGGCAGGGGCCAAGGATGTGAAAAATAATTGACTGAGGAAGAGAGACCTCTCTACCAAAAAGAGGTAAGCATCAGCAATCCATAAATTTAAAGAACTGAACTAAGTAGGGTAAGGAATCTAAACTCCACTTTAGCTAATCCTTTTAGGAACAAATTGATGAACAGTGTAGAATTGTATAGAAAAAAAATTAAAAAGGAGGTGGAAAAAGAGAATTCTCTGTCTTCCCAAACTGTTTTTACAATGCACTTTGAAGTTGGCTATGTTATGCATTGCTATATATTGTTACATTTTAAAGCTGTGTTTTTCATAAGACTTTTTGCCAATAATTATCAACTGAAGAAAGCTGCTTTAATATGGAAAGCTTACTCCAAGGTTATTTCCCTATTTCTGGAATCAAAGCCACACAAGTGTTGTACCAGTGAGAGGTTTCTCTTGCACAGAATAAGCAAATATTGCTCAGTTTGTATTTTGGACTTTGTTGCTTCTTTAATTGATTCTTTAATATTGGTTGTACTTTTACGTTTTCTATTTCTGCTAGGTTTCTTGAACTATAAAAAAGCAAGAATTACAATGTTACACGATCACAGAATGTGCTGAGTTGGAAGGGACCCACAAGGATCATCAAGTCCAACACTTAGCCCTGCACAGGCCCATCCCCAATAATCACACCATGTGCCTGAGAGAATTGTCCAAATGCTTCTTGAACTCTGTCAGCCTTGGAGCTGTGACCACTGCCCTGGGGAGCCTGTTGTCATATTTTAGGAAATTAAATATTATATTCTTATTATTAAATATTCTTATTATATATTATATTCTTGTATTAACCTATAAGGTCTAATTAGTAATATTCTATTAGTGATATTAATATTCTGGTAAGTCCTATGATACATTACCCAAGAAATTCTCTTCCACTTCCAATTTGGACTGTATGACAGTGTCTTCCTTAACTATGATTATCATTAAGACCTTGATTGCTAGTTGTACATTTTCATAAAAGTTAAACATTCCAAGTTTGACTTGCAGCAGCTACAGCGAGACTGCATCACACTTTGATCCTTGCTTTCATGTTTTCAGGACCGCATGGGAGTCCAGCTCTGAATACCTGGTGAGAGTCCTTCATCATGTACCTGATTTCACTGCTCCCACAACCAGGCACAAAAATCCCCAGGCTACTTTATTCTTCACTAAGAGATTATAGAACCAGAGTGCCAAGAGTGCACTGTCCTCTGAAAACTGTGAAGGGATTGAATATGGAGGTGAGCAAAACTTTAAATACCTGTTTTCTCAGGTCTGTTGTGGACCCTTTCTCTTGTTTATCCACCTGGTTTAGACCTTCATACCTCCTGCATCTGGTGTAGTTGATGTGGAAAGCCTTTATTTGCTTTTCTGTTCCCTTGAAATTATGCTCCAAAGCCTAATCATCTCCTTTTAAAGGGCTTAAACACTCTTTTTTAGTCATTTGACTTGCAAAAATAACCAGAAATATGAGATCAAAGGGGAAGCTAATATGTTAATACATGTTCAAGCCCAAGACCACACAAAACAATCCACTAGTTTGAGAAATGGAAACTGGTGCATTCATCTGAATGAATTCCTAGGTCATATTACTTGTAGGTGAATATGAAAAAATGCTTAGCTAAAGTTTCCAGTTAACGTATTTATGACAATTCTGACCTCTTGCTCCCCATTTGCAGTTATCCAAAATGCTGTATCCTACCCAGGTAATTCCCTGTATTTGACTGGTTTTAGTCTAAAACAGAAGTTTATAGGTATCAATTGCTAGATAGCAATCTGACTTCCATCCTAGTGCTGGGAAATATGCTTGGATATGTTTTAGTGGTAATGCTTCTTTCAATGAGATAATTTCAAGTTTAGTTTTATTTGAGCTATGTAAGAATCTTAGAACCTGTAAAAACAACAGCCACTAGGCTGATTGCTTGTTATCTCTTTGTGCTATGATTTGCAAACCTGTGGATGTTCAGTAACTCTGACCAGGTGATGGAGTTCATATTTTAACCTACAATCCACAGCTCTCAGGCCAGACACGGGCAGTAGGTTGGCATCACCTTAGCACCATTTCTGCCAGCATGCTAAAATTTTCCCAGTGACCTAAGTGAGAATTAAAGTGATTGCCCTCCAGAAGCCCAGCTCACTCCCATTTGTGTGAACAGACTGAAGTTTGAAACACCACAGTCCTAGAAACACCCTTGAGCACATTTCTGTGAAAGGCTGGAAGGAACAGATGGCTTTTGAACCCTGATGCTATTGGGGCTGTCGGCATGATGGAGCACTGTATCCTCATTTGTACTGATTGGGGTCAAATCAGCTCTAGCCTTTAATTTACCCTAACCACTGAGTCTTTTTTCTAATTAGAATATATGTCATTACCTATTCCTACAGTAATGATAACCTACTGAACTCTAATGAATCAATCCCATCTGCCTTGCTGTACATATACTTGGCCATTTCACTGCTCAGAATCAAAAGAATTCACCAAGGCACACGAGCCAGGAATCACAAGTGCTGTTCCCTGTATTGGAATGTAAATGGAGCAGTTATTCTGGGGTTTGCTGCAATTTTCTGCAGAATTTTATTACTGAGAAGTTTGTAAGGTCATTCCCATGAGACCCTTTGACAGCCTGCAAAGCCAAACACAAAATCAAAAAGCACAGATTCTGTTCTTCAGCTGAGAATTGAGGGTCCTTTGTGAAGGAGAAAGATGAAGGGCACCAGAGAGATGCAGTCCATCTAAAGACCAAATTTTAAACTCCACTCAGAGTTCATACATTATAGATTGAATTTGGCTGACTTTGACACCTGGTTTAGGCCAGAGGCACTTGAGCATCACCCCAACAGGTAACAGATGTGATCCTGGCAGCTGCTACAAAGTGATGTTCAGAGCCCTCACAGAGCAGCTGATGTCCTGGAACACTGGTGCAATAGTTCATTTCATCCTACCAAAGATGTCTTCCAGGCAGGAGAGCCATGGAAGGCCCACATGCCATGTGTTAAGCTCAGAAACAATTTAGAAACTGCTGCTTATTTAAAGAGGATTTAACTACCGATTCCAGCTCATTCTGCCATAGACAGGAGCATTTTTCAGGATAAAGAGGACAACAACAGTTAGATTACTAACATTGCATCTGGTTTAAAAACAGTTTTCACAGGTCTGTGCTTTGGGGGAGAACAGTTTTGCTATTTTTCCCCCCCACATAACTGTGCACACTCAAAATACTTTATTGCCTTACATTTTTTTTCCCTTCCTGCTTTCTTTCTTGCTTTCATGCTCAACCTGCTGTTACTTTAGTTAAGACAACATGTGGAAAAAAGCTCAGGAACTAACCAAATTGATTCAGAATTGCTAGAAACAATTGTATTTGGTACTTGAACTCACTATATGCAGGAAGCCCCATTCAGCCAGGAGGTCAGACTGGTCTGCTCACCCCCGTTATTTTGAACTAGAACATTATCAGCAGCCATCAGTGAGAGAGTTTTAGGGAACATGGACACCATGACCATGTTTCTTCAACCCAAGTCACTGGCCATGCACTTTCCTGCCAGAAGGCTGGCAAAGAAACCCTTCAAAATGATGCTTTTAAATTTTTGCCCATAAATGATATTTTACTGTTAAACTGTACAGCAGCCATGGTGGAGCAAGGAGGCAACCTGAATGGGAAAGGGATTGATAGATTGGGAAAATTTAGGCTGGCAAATACTAATCCTTATCCATTAGCTCACACCATAACCCAGGTGTCTCAATGAGTTACAACAGAGCAACAGAGCTGCATGGAAGTTGCTTACTTGTGCATATCAGCAGTGGCAGAAAAAATCTGCTTTGATCAGCCCCACAAGACCTTTATGGGAATATTCTCTTTCCTCATGAGGGTGTTATGTGACACACAGCCTAGTTATGCTGGCAGAAAGGTTTTTACTCTCAAGACTGGCTGCTCTGAATTGGCCTGCAGTTATACCAGTGGCTGAATGGGAGGACTGATTAAATTGTTACATTCTTTTGGCTAAACTACAGTTGTTCTTACTTCATGTGCAGCTCAAGAGTGAAAAGAAGTGCTTCCAGCTTTTCAAGTTCAGCAAAATTCAGCCAGGACAAATCCTATCTATCATTTCTCAAAGGAAAGGCTTAGGAAAATTTGCCTTGACATGAGAGACATTTTCTGATCAAATCTGTATTGGTAGATTTTGGCAAGAAACTCAAATTTCATTTCCAAGTCCAAATATTTTCTTCTGGAGCATGAAGAACAGAAGGCTTGTTTCTGGATTTCTCCACTGGCAGACAATAAAATACAGATGCAGTAACAACCCCCAGAGATTTTGTCAGGATCAGGCTGATGAACAACTGGAAATCTGTAATGACAAATTCCATACCAGCTTCTCACAAAAATGATTCACCAGGTATGGATTTTTATAGAGGAAGATATTAGATCAGTGTTGTACAGCTTTCTACTCTCAGCTGGCCTGAGGGTCTTATGGATCCAACAAGCCAAATGGCACCAGGAGCACCAGTGTCCCATTAGTATTAATTATCAAAATAACAAGTTGCAGCTTGGTATACTTTTTTTATACTATACACAGTAACAGTATAGTACAACATTACATGCTGTGCCTCTGTGGGGCTATGTGGGTTCAGGAAAAGGATTATCAAGCGTGTTTGCCTGCAATGCCAGGGAGGGGGACAGAATGGCAGCATAAGCATGGATCTACAGCTTCTTAGGAACCTGGTCTAAAAAGAACTTCAAAGGTTGTTTGGGATTCAAAAGGTGGTATCTGGCACAACCTTACTCCATCTACACTGATGAATTCCTGGAGCCACTTATCATCTACAGGGTGAGCCTGACAAGGGGAAAAGTGCAATGACATCTGATTATGACATTACATCCCATGATGCAACTTCAGGACTGGATTTGGTGGTGTCTGTTTGCTTCTTACACAATCGCATCAAGCCTGCCAGAGTTCAGGAACTGTTTGGACAATGCTCCCAGGCACATGGTGGGATTCTTGGGGCTGTCCTGTGAAGGACCAGGAGTTGGTCCCTTCCAACTCAGCATATTCTGTGATTCTATGAACCGAACAGCAAGCTTGGCCTGGCACTTGAGTATTATATTACTCTTTTCCATTTCTTCACTTCTCTGAGGTTTTAAAAATTAAAAACCCTATGTTTAAATATTACCAACAATAAAATCCAGTTCTATTAACTGCATCATAAGGAAGTACATTCATGTTCACAGAATAATGATCATATGATTTAAAATAAAATTTGACCTATACCTGGTTAATCATATAATGGAAATGTCATTGTTCTTGTACATCATGTGTTTATACCTCCCATACTTCTACACAAAATCAACACTTTGTGGAGGGCTGAAATATTTTTCGTATTGCCTATTTCATATCATAACCGGGACAAATTCAAACAGATAATTACTACATTGTACCATTTAAAAGAAACCAGCAAAGCAACCCAAACCAACCAAAAAAAACCTCAAAACACCAAAACAACAAAAAAAAAGAAAAAAAACCACTAAAAAAAATAATAAATAAATCTGGGCTTCTACTGTGGGTTGACCCAGGCTGGACACCAGGTGCCCACCAAAGCCCTCCTCTCCTCAGCTGGACAAGGGAGAGAAGATATAACAAAAGGCTTGTGGGGTGAGATCAGAATGTAGAGATCAGTCACCAGTCACCATCATGGGCAAAACAGACTTGGCTTAGGGAAATTAATTTCATTTCTTGCTAATCAGAGCAGGATAATGAGAAATAAAAACTAAATCTTAAAGCACCTTTCTCCCACTGCTCCCTTCTTCCCAGGCTCAACCTCACTCCTGATTTTCTCTACCTCCTCTCCCAATGGTGCAGGGGGATGGGGAATGGGAGTTGTGGTCAGTGCATCACACATTGTCTCTGCTGCTCCTTCCTCCCTAGGGGAGGACTCCCCACATTTTGCTCTGGTGCTTGGAGCACCTCCTCCCCCTCCTTCTCCGCTGATCATGGTGCCTGCAGAGGTGTTTCATATTCTCACTCCTCTCTCAGGCTGCAGTTTCTGCTGCATAGTTTTTTTCCTCCTTTTTAAATCTGTTATCCCAGAGGTGCTACCATGGTCATGGGTGAGCTTGGTCTTTACCAGCAGTGGGTCCATCTCGGAGCCCATTGGCACTGGCTCCAATGGATGTGGGGGAAGCCTCCAGCAGCTTCTCACAGGAGCCACCCCTGTAGCCCCCTCCCCTACCAAAATCTTGACACACAACCCAATATAGTTTCATATCAATAGCTACAGTAACAGAAATATTAGAAAATAAAATTATTAAGTAAAGTATTTTTGTAGAATGCCTAGATTTTCTTCTAATTTTTATCTTTTTCCCTAGGATTAAGTGAAGAATCTGAAATCCTGAATAATTTTTCCATCGACAAGGATTAACACAAATGCTTTGCAGCCAGGTGTGGTTTCTTCTCTAGATTTTAGTTTTGAAAAACATTAATGAGTTATTTCACCATAACTGTTATAATAATTATTACACATTTTATTCTCCCTTGTTTATCAATGGCAACACACCTATGCTCACAATATATTTCAGCTTCATCTTGACAGATATGTCAATACCAACTGTCATGGTTTGAGATACCCCAAAATCCAATTCCCTAGCTCCATCCCCCCTCCCTCATCTCAACCTAATGTGAGATGGGTTTTTCCAGACAAAACACAACCAGACTCAGAATGGGGGAAAGGGAATATATTACAATGACTGTACAAATAAATACTATAACACATTATACACACAATCACAACTATCTCTACCATGACATATGTATTTACAATGGATCAGATCTCTTCTCCCCTCCAAATAAAAGTCCAGGAGGGAAAGAAGGACAGATTCCATCCAGTCCCAAGCAGGAGTCTCTTCTAAGGCAGCAGGTCTCCTCATCTCATGCATGCAGTAGTAACTGGACTGTTGTAGCTGGAACTCTGTTCAATACACACAAGGGGGTCTCCAAGCCTCTCGGCTCTCCTTCGGTCCAAGCGAAGGCCTCACCTGTGGGCTGCCAGCAGGGACAAGACTCGCGTCACCACAGGTATATCACGAAATGCAGGGGCATCTTCATGAAAGTCCCTTCCTCAGGGGATTCAAATTCCCCTTTGCAGAGCTCCGTGCTCTGCCTCAAGGCAGCGGGGAGGCAAAGCCCTCCTCCACATTCCTCTCCGTCCCGGTCCAGCTTCCCAGGACGCTCTGAGCTTCACAGCTCTTCTCTCTCTCTCTCTGGTGCTGCATGTCCAAAACTGCTCTCCAAAATAGGAGTCTAATTTCCCTCTTTTTCTCGGAGGGATCAAAGGAGTTTGGGGGGTCTGGTATCAGTTCTTACCCCCAGAACTCTGTAACTCTACTGCGGGCTCTCTTTTCCTCGGCTCTCCTTCCAGGAGTCTTCTCTGCGGTGCTGCATGTCTCTGTTGTTCTGTCTTATCTCTTCTGGCTTTTTGCCACCGTTTCTCTGGTCAGTGCCGGCTGCTGCTTTCTCCGGCCGCTGCCCAGTTTGGGGAAAACATCTCCCGGCATAACTACAGGCACCTAGCCCAGCTTTATGCTGTTCCAGGTCCCTGCAGCTCCCCAGCCCGGGGCTGGGAGGCCCCAGAGTCCCCGAGGGGCTCCAGGCCCCTTTCCTCGTGGCTCCTACAACATGGCCATCTCACCTACTATCAAACTACAACTCCTCTCTTCCGGTCTGGTTGTGGTATGTTTACATTTCTGCAGGAGCGCCCATTGGACAGAACTTCAAAACTTCCAGGGGTTTCCACCCCTTGGGGGTTACCACTTTTCTTAGCCTCTGGGGGGAAAACAAGATCCAAACCACTACACCAACTTAATTAAATTCTTTCCATTCCTTTACTAACTCGAAGCTTGTAATTACTAAACAATTTTCAGTCAATGGGATACTTGACAGCAATGCCATATAGCATGGAGTAAATCCAATTCACTCAGTCACTCTTGAGAAAAAGCTTCAGGTGGCTTTTGACAAGTATTCTGGCACCAGTGACAAAACAGGCAAATTTCAGTGCAGTCTGGAGGTAGGGATTTGCATGATATATTGTTTCAAGCTGCCCAAGCAGAACAGAAATAGCTTTCAGGGTCTGTCCTCGCGGTGTTAGAATGGCAATAGCAGGAGTTGCTCTAATGTTTTATCTAAAGCCACTGAGCTACAATTTTCAAAGGAGCCTATGAAAACAAAATGTAGTGGAATAGATCTATGAACACTTGCTGAAATCCCTTGTAAAACCAAAGCTTTAGATAACAAATGAGATCAGGAAAACCTTGCTGTGAAACTAGGAAATCCTATTTCAGTTCTTCCTCCACTAATTGCCAGAGTTTGACACATAACCTTAAAAAGGAAGCACTATTAGCATACTATGGAGCTGCAAATGTTAGCAATTACTTCCAGTATAAGCATGGACAAACATTTTGCAAGTAAACCCAGGGGCACACTTATACTGCAAAAGCTTTTACCTCCCATCAGCTTCAGGAATATTCCAGATGTTTCCCACAATGTCAATTCCAGTAAGACTTTATTTTCACACTTTCCAATCAGCAAAGCTGCATATTAAAGTGCAAACAGAGCACAGACTTTTCTTTCTAGGTCGCAGCAATGAATGTTTACTGAAGGGCTAAACTATTATTTACAGTAGTATTTGCTTATGCGTGTGAAAACAGAGTTTAAGTCCACAAAGCCAAATTCTCAATGGGTACAAAACCTAGCTCTCTTTCACATAAAACACACCTGTGGTGAGCAGAAAGTCTGAGTTCAAAAGTGTTCTCCCACCCTCAGAGGCAGGCAAGAGAAGGTGAGCAGGTGACAAGCAGTGGAAAATCTACACTTACTGTTCCCCAAGAAATATTGTGCCAGCATCTGATCTCTTTTATCCCGGTGTAAAGACCTGTTTCTCCCTCTCACACTGGTATTGACAACATTTAAAACAATAGCACTACTTACTGGAGTACCCCTAGTACACATCAGTCAACTGGCAGCAGTTGGTAGATGCTGTCAACTTCGGTGGTGCAGCAGCCAACTTCATATTGGTCTCATTTCTGAAGCAATGGGCTTTTAACCGTCATGGGACAACAATATTTTATATGTGTGGAAAGACTGATCCTGCATGCCATGTCCCACCAACCAGCTCTGCAGTGCTGCCCGTGCACTGCTCACCATCTGTACCTCCTTTCCTTAGCAGAGAGCTCCTCTTGTACTGGCCAAAGAGCAGGAAAAGGTTCTTCTCCATGTACTAAGGAAGCAGTGGGTATCAGAGCCACATGGGTTAACTGAATGGGCCAGGGAATTGATTTGTCTGCAGCAATAGAGCAGAACAATGCATCACAGGATGACACTGCAGAACAAGGGAGTTATATCCCAAGGGATCCAAGAGGAATTTTCCTGGTGTCTGAGCACTGTGGATAGATATCTAAAATAGTTTTTAATGTGCTCATGAGACTGAAATGGACCTGTGTAAGAGCATCCAGCAAATTCTGTATCAGTAAACAAAATGTTTGCCACACAAGGGATATACAAGTTTAACTTGCAAACACTACAGAATTCTCCTTATGTTTAATAAAAGGGACAACAGTTACAGGACCTTGATGTAAAATTAATCAAAGCTTTTTTTGCCCCCCCCCCCCTTCAGTCTGTACCAGCTCTCCTGGCTGCAGCCTGGAATATATTCAGCTCAACCACTGCCTGATCCAATTTCACAAAGCAGCTTCTCTTTTTCCCTCTGACTTTTGCCTGTTATAAGTAAATAGCTTGAAAATTCGAGAAGCTACCTAAACTGGGATCAATGGCTTATTCTCTTGAGCTTTTGGCTCTTACCATCATCATAATTATGACAGCAATAAGAACAACCAGAACAGTAATAACAGTCATTTCTGCAAAGTCTTTATCCTGTGGGATCCTAAAATCCCTGTGGTCTCAAATGGGAATGCTCAGAGGGCAGGCTGCGGAAAGGCAAGGACACAGCCATCCTCCAGGGACCTGGCCAGCTGCACAAGGGTCATATATTTTCTTGTCTTAGTCATTTGTTATCAGTCTGGCAACTTCCAAGACAGCACAGAAATAGGCTTTTTGTGTTAGAAACCTAACCCTGGCCACTTCAGAATATTATATGTATTACTTCCTTCATCTTGATGTGGGGGGCTTTCCTTTCTGAGATACCATGTTCAGGAAGAGCACAGAGTGGATGCTGAAGTTTCCATCCAAAGAAAGTGCAAGGAGGGCAGTTGCTGCCCAGTGGCCTCAAGAGCTGCATATATTGAGTATACTGTTACCTTGTGAAGGTACTCAGTCTCCCAAAGATCACTTCCCAAGGGCACTGTGCAGCACTGGAGGAGCACAGAGCATTAGTGCTGCTTCAACCTAGGCTACAAAACTAGTTCTCCATAAAGCTGTTTATTATTTTAAGCCTGGCTACACACAGTATGGTGAATACATTTCAGGGTTAATTCTGCCCAGATGTATGACAGTTCACAGGAGTTGCTTCAGAATATCCAAAACCCAAAACCAGCCTAAACAAAAGGGGAGAAAAAATTCAAGGAGAAAAGGAAAAACAAGTTTCAGCAGTTAGCACACTGAACAGAGTATGCTGAGCATCTGCTCGTAAGCTACTGCAATGACATTTGTAGCTAAATTGCCAGATCTCAATGGTGATTCTGTAATTATAGTTTAGGAGCTTTTCTGTTCAGAATAGCCATTTACTTCCTTTTATAACTGTCTCAAGCTGTATAATAGCCTGAAGTAGATCATGTAGGTTCTGGCCCAGAAATACCAAATGAACAGCATAACCATTTTTAATTAGGTGATTTAAAAAAGTTTTATTTTAAAGCACCCCCTGCCACATACTCCTGCTGGTATGTGCATCTACCTAACCCAGCTCTGCTTCTTTCCAGCTCATAAGCCTACTCATGGCAGTACCTAGAGAGGCAAGATTAACACTTCCCATTGCATCCAGGCCCTTTCCCCTTGCACGCAGGCAGTCTTTAGTGCAGTCTTAAATGACCATCTGGATCTTAAACAACAGGAACCTGGGTAGGACATCTTTATGGACAGCCTTAGAAACATGGGACTACTGCCATGCAGAGTTGTTGAAGAAATGCTCTTCTCCTCTTGGCTTTCTAGTGTATTCACTTGGGGTACTGGTGGGATGTGCAGGTTTTGGAAGTTTCTGGATGAGTCACTCCTTTCTATTCCGGTCACAAGCACCTCAAGGACAGACTTTTTTCCTCAACTATCAGATAAGCTGCAACAATAACCCGGCGCTGTGCTGGGTTTGTGTACAGAGGGATACTGGGATGGATAAATCCCTGGCACTCAGATCACATTAGAGCACCAAAGCACTCTTTTAATCTGCATATCTCGAGACAGAGCCTGCACCTGCAGCAGCAGGGGAACAACCTGGGCTACACTTCCTAGACAATTTACACTGTGGGCACATGGCCCTCGCTGTGGGTGGGTGACAGTTTTGCCCTGCAGGAGTTGGGGAAGCCCTGGGGTCAGGCCAAGGTGACCCCATAACAGCTTAGTGCTTGCCAGGTCCCTGGTTAATCTGACACTATCCTGACACTAAGGACTGCAATTTATAAGAGTTCTGCCTGCTGGAGCACAGACTTCCAGTCAATCTTCTTCCCTCCCCGGGGTGATTAACACCAATTAATTCCTTGTGGGGCTCATTGGAGAGCCAAATACAGCTGCCTCACGTAGCCCTTGTGCCAAGAAACTTGTAGAGCTGGTTGTGCAGCCACCACACAAGGAAAACAACATGTGGAGCCCATTCCCACATGACTTTCAGGAAACCAACTCACTGAGATGTGCACACTGATGTACTGCTTCATTGCTTGTCTTTTTTCAGTCATTCCTTACAGCTCTGCTATAATCACAAGTCCTACCTGTACCTCCTGAAGTCAATGGAAGATTCCCGCTGAAGCAGTAACTTTGAAGATATTTTTTTCCTCACAGTCAATTTATATTTGAATTAACATTACCAATTTTCTACTGTATTAATTCCATCATTTAAGTCCTTTTATACAGTTCAGTAATTAATTTCATTTCTCAACAAGGGCTTTCATTAAAAAATTGCTATTGTTGAAACCCTATTTCCACAAAAGAATGGGGTGTTCTTCTCTGCAAAGATATTTAAATGGTTCCTCAATTTTAGATGAAGTTACAGTGTGATTGCAATTACTCATTATATACTACTCAATTTAAGTTTTATGACGCTTCCAGGCCCATATCTAAAATTAAAATAAAAGCTACCTTTTTTCCAAAGCTCATACAGGAACTGCTCTCTTTCTGGCTCCTTAGTAGCCAGTTGTTTTGATTTGAATTCACATTGTACATAGATATCTATAATAAAATAATGTAACAAACTGATATGCTGTACTTAATTTCACATTTTAAAATAAATGTAAGGTCCAGGTGACTGCCTACATTGCCTCAGCAGCAAGAGATTTAATTATTCTATTGAGTTTTATAGAGAATTGAAATCTCTTTTGTTCTCTTTTCCTTACATGCCTCTGAGGCTCTGACCAGCACTACAGCATCTTGTGCACATGTATCAAAGGCTGTAAAAAACCAGCATGTGACATCCCAGTTCTCTGGGCTCCACTTGGGGAAAGGAGCAGGGAAAAGAGGTTGCCCTGTAAAACCTTTGTGCTTTGAAGTTGTTTTCACAAACCTGGTCTTAACCCAGATTCTGCACTGCCAGTACAAACTGGAACCAGCTTGGAGCATCTCAGCATCTCCTCTGCTCTGTATATCCACTGAGGGGTGAAGAACAGCAGTAGTTCAAGGTGCTGACCTCCACCCTCCCTCCTCTATCTCCCACCCTGCCTGTCCAAGGCTGGGCTCGGACCTGCCCAGTGCCTTAGTTGCAGCTCCAGGCTTTCCCTGCTCTTCCCAAATCCTTTACCCACTACTACACCAATGAGAGGGAGCCACAAAAAAAAAAAAAAAAAAGAGAAAACAACAACCCTACCCTAATGTCTGGAGTGATTGACAGCAAGGAAGTTGCCAGTCCCTGGGGGGAAGAGGGACCCATTCCTAGTGGGCAGTGCTGGATGCTGGAATCTGATCTCAGCTGCAGCACCCTCTCATCTGTCTGCTCCCGGTGTTGCCTCTTACTGAGCACCCTCAGAGCCCAAGGAGGGGTTCTGGATGATGCTGTGAAAGCAGTACAGTGTGGTGTGGGGAGCTGTTTAAACTGATATGATGTCTGAGTATAGACTCCTCACCCTGAAGGCAGAGAACAGAGCTTGACCTCTCCCTGCACACATGGTGGTTGCCTTGTCGGCTCTGGAGAACTGGGATAAGTCCACATGCTTATTATTTAACTTCTTGCATTGCTTTTCAGAAGCGAGAATTTTTTTTTTTCCTAGAGAAAGAGTTGAACAGGTATTTATTCTGTGAGAACAAACATGGTTTTTCTATCTGTGTTTTGAGAAGAAATAAAAGGGCAGCAGTAAACAGCAAAGCTTCAGATTCAATAAGCTACTTAAAGCAGCTGTGGTGATGCCTCCAGCCAGCAATGTGCTCATTTCAGCAGCTGCATGGCATAAATAGAAACTGCTCACTCTTATCTCTCAGCTAAACACAGGCCTATGGGGTTTAACCCCTGTAAAAATCCTGTACTGTTCCTTCAGGGGAAAGCGATTGTTTCCTAATTGAAATGCCTCCAATCACATAAACAAGATACTGAATGACCAGAACTTCTATAGCTTCCTCTTTTGTACATACTGAGAGTCCCCAGGGTCTCTGCTGGGGTCTGAAATAAGGGAGTCTGACCTGCTTACTTATTGCAGTATGGACAGTGTCCAGATGATTTAAAAAAAATTAAAAAAAAATAAAAACAATAAAAAAAAAAGTACAAAGCAAAACATTACTTCTAATAGTTGTTCTTTAAGAAGAAATAAACAAAATGTTCCAGCTGCAAAAAAAAGATGGTGGCCAGAACTGTTTGCATTCCTTTATGTTCAATAAAAGCTTTTTAGACATAAGGAAAACATTTTCTAAATACAATTTACACAGTCATCTCCCATGTCTCTCATAAACTGCTTTTCAGTTTTTGCTAAATGAAACTCAAATAGTTTATTGGATGCCTAAATTTGTGTGAATTGTTTCTGAGAGTTTCCTAGTGAGGTGTACAGACAAAAAGTAAAATATAGAAGTGACTGTTATGGGGTAATTGCAATTTCTTCCTAATGAAGGGAGCTGTTTAACAGCAGGCACTGTGATAGGATTTTATTGCATGGACGATCAGGGGTGTTAAGTACTACTTTAAGAGGACAAAGTCTGCAGTGCACCTGATACCACATCTTCAATAAGGGAATAAGGTTACCCTAATTATACAAAAAATATGTTCTAAGATGAGGAATTTTACATGAGAAAAATGAAAAGGGCAGGAGGTGCTTTCTTTCTGCTATCTGCTGAATTAATATTATTTCAGAGTATTTAATAATGCCTTGCAATCAAAAGTTGAGGCATGAACTATTAAAGCTTCTTTTAATAGAAAAATCCCAAGGGGCTGTTCATACATTCTCTTCTCTGTGCTGAAATTTATTGCTTTAAAATCCAATACTATTTTTCAAATTGAAAAAATCATAGCAAAAATAGATGTTACAAGTATTTCCAGATGCAGCCTTGTAACTAGCATCAACAGCTACTTAGAACATTTTGCTAATTATGTTCCCCAAATACATGCAAATAATATGAAAAATCGGGGGACACACATTCTTAGCTGCCTTTACAGCACTGGGTGATTATCCAATTAAGACTAAAAGATGCCTCTAGGCTAATCCCTGCCTGGATGTTCAAGACAGTCAGGCATTTTTAGAAACATTACTGATCGTCTGGAACTGTAATTTAATTGCAAAGCTGCCTGAATTTTAAGGCTGTGAGGCCTCCCCATCCAGCCAGGATGCGAAGGTACCAATACAGAGAAAGCTCAACCAGCACAGAGAGATGGGGAAACAGGAGTTTCAGGGGATTTGTAACAGGATAGTAAGCTTTTTACCCTTATGTCAACGGCTCAATGCCCAGACGGGAATTGAAAGTAACCAGAGGCCTTGACAGCTGGCTAAATGGGTTTGTATTCTCAAACCAGTCTTAATGGGTGAAGTCTCTCCTTCAGAGCCCTGGCACTCCTGCAGGCTTGAGCACCTGCTCAGAGCAGGAGTTCTTCCTCGACACACTGCAGTTATAATCACTTATTACCAGTGCAGAGCCCTTTAAGAGGCTGATAAATGTTTTGCAGTGCAGGGAACAGATGCTCTGTGGACCTTGCCACACTAAGCAGCTCCATTTGCTTTTTTCACATGAGGGTTTGAAATCACAATTGGGGCAAAACTCACTAATGGCTGCCCTTACCACCATTCTGATTGATTCTAATGGGAGCAGGACAGAGCTGCTTCATGCTTCAGCTCCTCCTCCTCAGACAACAGACTCACTGTAAAGTCTAGCCCAAACTGAAAAAATAAGACTGGAGCAGCAGTATCAGTTACAGGGCTGTCTGTGATTATGTACCACGATACAACATCACTCCCTTCTCCTCCTGTGCTCCTGGCACATGAAAGCTCCCAGTGTTGTGAGCTGAACTTTGCTGACCTACCAGGCACACACCACAGCCCTCAGAGTGCTTTACAATGAATCTTTATTTTGTATATAGCTGTGTTACACTGCACATGAGAATAAATGGCACAGCTGTTAAGATTTATGGCAGACTTTATGTTACTGTGCCCTGAATGTACAGACACACAAGCAACTTCTGTTGCAGTACAGAAAGGCTTTTCACTAGCCTTATTAATCCTGAATAAATAATGATGATAATCACCTACTGCAAGCTTCGTTTATAGTTTAATTAACCTACATTTGCTCCCAGGAATCAAAGGCAGAAAAATATTGTTGAAGTGTTAAATAATAGCTACATTTGTTCTTTCAGGGCATTACACAGAATTGCAGACCCACAGCTCTTACTGATTTTAGAGAGAATTGTAGGGCTTGAGTGCTATGTAAGGCTTTGAAAAATCTAGGAATTAGAAGAATCCATCTGACTTACTCGGCATGCTGAGCATCCAAGAGCAGTAGTGAACCCTTAGTGCAAATAACTGAGGGATAACAGGTTTAGAAATTAGTGAGGCTCCTAATAGGCACTTAAAGATTTGAACTGTATAGAGATCTCCAGAGAAACCTCTGAAAGAGACAAACAAAACTAGGAAATTCAAGACTTATTCTGGAAAAGAGTACAAGGAGGCAATGTCAGTAAGGAGTATATACAGCTTTAATATATAATACAGCAGTACTATTAAGTGATACCTAAACATCACTCAGGAACTCAGGGCCCCAACTCTGCAAGCGGGTTTATACACCAGCTGAACATCTCCATTCTCAGAGTCAGAATGTAGCATCAAGGTGCTGTTTCCTAAAGCAAGCACTGCATTTTTACTTTTAGATTTGTTAACCCACCTTTGAAACAGAGGAGTGCTGTTCTATCCCAGGCAGTGTAGATAATCTTCCCAACTCACACCTTGATGTGGTATTTCCAGGGAGATTATGCTGCAAACAAAAAAAGTGTTATGGGTATGGTGATTTTTATGGTAAACTCCTCTAGTTTTTGCTTAGACGGTCATTTTACAAATAGCAGTGGGGTGCATTTTGTTCATTACTCTTGTGCTTTCTATCAGACAGAAGGAGGTATAATGCAGACAGAAAAACCATGAAGGTTCTCTGTCTGCCAGAGGTTTACACCTAGTACAAAACATGGCGTAAGTGGTAGAGGTAAGCACAGGAGTGCAAACCCAATAAAGCAGCACTGGTTATCATGGCAGGCAGTGATCTCAGCACACCATCAGCACCATCTGTCTCTTAAACCTCATTTGTAGTTGAGACAAAGGACAAATTCAAGAAAATTGTTGTCCTGAAATCAAACATAAAAAGATCTTTGCAGCCAAAGGGTTGGTGAAAGTTGTTGTGGGCCAGTGAGAAGCAAGTTTTGACATCTCACTGCCTAGGGGTCAGACACACTAGACTGTGAAAGCAGTCAAGGAAGAGATCAATAATGACCCATGTGCTAGAACAGAGTGGGTGAAAAATGGAAAACTCAAAACAGACTTGAGGATGCAGGAAGGTTTGTTGAGGATGGAGAGGAAAATGCTACAGTAAGAGAAACGTCAAAGAGTTATAGTCTGAGTGGGAGTTTTAGTGTGTATGGAAAGGAATGCCTTTATCCTTCACAGCTTTCATTCAAGGTCAGCTAGTGAAAAAATACCCAATTTTGGGCATAAGGACATTTACAGAGGTCTAGATGACAATCCACACAATGGATGTCACCCTGAGCCACAGAGGACGTGGTGGTGCCTGCAGTAGTGAGAAAGGAAAAGCTCAAAAGCAGTGCTAAGGTGGACACTGAGATGGTACCATCAGAACTAGCCAAGAGAGGGATCACAGGAGGAGGAGGGTGCTGAAGTGTGTGCATAAAGACAGTGATTACCTGGGGCTTTGCAGCAAGACTTCCCACAGTCAAGCTGTCCTGGAGGAAGAAAATGGCATCAAAAGTCCTGTGATCTTGCCAACAGTCTCTCAGACCATTAGAGAAAAACTGTCCATTAGGCTTTGCTGAAGGGCAGACAAAGGGCTAGACAATGACAGTGTCACACAGAACAAAAGACACATTTGGGGGAAGAGCACAGGGAGGGATGTGGAAGGCAGCTGACTGGCCCACAAGGATGAAGAGGGTGCTTGATAGGAGGTCTGTGGGGTCCAAGAGCCTTTAGTGGCATACAGAGAATTACTGGAGAAAACCCAGAGCCCTGCGGCCAGGCTGGGAGGAAAGGGACTCCAACCAGCAAGGACAGCCAGCAACCACACCAGAGCAGTAAAGGGGAGAGCAGGTAGAAATTGGAGAAGCAGGTGGGGATCACATGGAGGTTTCTGAAGAACATTCTTTCCCATTTAATGTTACCAGACGCATGTTTCACATCGTCAAGGCTGAGTTCCAGATTCTATCATAACACCTCTTTCACGTCCTCATCACTTTTTGAAACCAATTCCTTAAGGATTGTAACTTTCCACGTTTGGTTGCAGCTTAGAGGGTGAAAGGTGCAGAGTGCTGAGGCTCAACAAACGCCTGCACTGCTTGTGGTTGTTCCACCCCACTGTGCTACATTTCTGTGGCTGCCTACAAACATCCATGATTTAACATACTCCATATGCTATTGATAGGATTTGTTTGACAAATAACATGCAATAGGGAGGTGGTATCCCAAGTCATATAAGAAGCGACAGGGTTCATCTCTGCTTTAAACCTCAATTCTGCATTTCCATCTCACTTGATTTCAATCTTTAATTGCATTTCCTGATAAATGCCTGGTTGTCAGTCTTACTATTCACATTAGCATCGTATGTACAAAACAGGAAGACAAAAGCATAAATACATTTATATATGAAATATACCTACAAAACACCATTCTAATGCTAGATGAAAGAAAGTATTTCCCAGATGTAATGTAAAATTCTATTAGAATTCAAGCTGAAAAATGCCACCTTTATTTCTTCCTAGCCTGTTTTTCTAACAATGTATTCTGAAAGTCATATTTTTTCCTGGCAACAGTTTTATTTCGCTTTTCCACATGTACTTCCTCCCAGATGGGATCACAAGTTTGGACTGGAGAAGTTAACAAAATGGCAATAACATATTCTCTTAAAAATATGAACGCAGGTCACGAGTTTGCACTGAAATATTAAAGTACCAACCTTTGCTTTGCAGAGAGGGAGAAAACTAAAATCCATGAAGATGTCACAGAATGACCCAAAATGGGGGAGATTTGTTGCCTGTATCCTTGTGCTCAGCCCCCACTGTCACAATGTCCCAGAAGCCACCCAGGTTGCCTCAGCTGTGCACAGTGAAGGCAGAGGGGACACGGTTCCACTGGCACAGAGCACAGGAACCCTTCTCAGGGACAGCCCAGGGACTCTGCCAACACCTTTGGAGCCACACAAGCTCAATATTACTGACAGCTGTGCATAACCTCTGTAACAAACTGCATGAATATTACACCAGCTGGGCAATACTTCTGTCCCAAGCTCCGGAACAGCAGAGTAGGGCAGATTTCCCTGCTCCAAGAAGCTGGCAGGGGTGGCAGCCTGCTCCAGGATGGGACCCAAATGTGTGATACACTCCATGTAACAGGAGTGGGGAGAGCCTCTGCAGCCCCAGCAGCATTAGCCTGCACATCCTCCCAGCCAGGGACAGCTGGAGCACCTACGTGTTGCAACAGGGACTAACACAGTGAGGCCGTGCCTAGGGCTTGCAGAAACAAGGAGCAATAAGCTGGGAAAGGCAGAGTGTGACCTTTGTCCAAGCTTGGTAAAAAGCCTGGCTGGAAAAAGGTAGAGTAAAGGAGTCTAATGCCCCTCCCAGTGCAGGACAGACAACATCTGGCAATGAGAGATGGATTACACCAGCTGTGACATAAGAGGAAGTGAAGTGGAGAGAGGATAAAAATAGTGGGTGAAAACTCCATGTTAATCTTACAGGATAAACACTTTAGATTGATGCTTTCAAGCATTTGCTTTAAATACACATACTTCAAAGTAAATTCTTTTTTTAAAAGAATGAAATCCTGACTGCTTTTATGGCTTTGGTTTTTTTAAAAAAAAAGTCTAATTATTAGCATTTATTAATTTCTACCAAAGATGCCATCAAGGATGTGAAACAACATACACTGCTAACTGAATACTGAATAAAATCAGCTGTCATTTACATAACTGGCAAGTTTTAAATTAAAATGTTTTATTCATAAACAAAAGCAAATTTGCATAGAAAGGCAATTTGAGGACATCAGCATTTCTAATTGAATTTTGTCTGTTATAACGCCGTTATCAGAAGTACAGCTTTTATACTCAACATTGAGCCCAGACTGACAGCAAAAGAAAACTTTTTCCTACATTAACCTTTCATTTAGTACCCTCTGCTGGCCAAAAGCAGCATAGACAGGGAAGCCAAAACCCCAACCTCCAGTAAGGAAAAAGATGCTGAAAAACCGTCAGTGACCTTCAACAGGGATGACCTAATCTGTCGCAGGGGAGAAGGCTCACAGGCACACTCAACCCGAAGGACAAAAATCAATACAACGAAATGCAATGCGTCTCCCGCAGCCTAAGCAGATTTTCACAATGCAGGAAGTGACACAGGCACTCTCAGATGTACCATCAGCTCTGTTCACTGTCCTAGCATTCGCTTTTGTTAAAAATAAAATTGCTGCTTAGTCACCTAGAAGGAATGGTGAAAGCCCGAGGCATTTATCTGCTCCTTCCTCCTCCTACTCAAGGAGAAATGTATGTGAATAACATCATAACCTCATCTTCCCTTCTCCTCCCTTTCTACAGTGAATCCTTTGAGTGAGAAATTTTTCAGTAGCTATGATGTATGAAGATTTCTTGCCATGAACTGTAATGCCTTTGGTAGGAGCCACAGATGCTCAGTGAGCAGGCAGGGAGCCCCTCCCTGCTCCTGCAGGCTCTCACTGCCACCCGTGAAGCACCTTCCTTAGGGAAAGCTCTGGGGCATGGGGCACCTTTGAGCAGTGCCCTGCCTTGCACAGTGATTCCCAGCCCAGGCTGCTCTCCTGGAGGCCACTGCTTTGTCTTCCCTGGTGAGGAGGCTGTGCCTTGGCTACACTCAGGTTCAGGACAGAGCTGGCTGGCAAACAAGTGGTTCAGAGTATGCCTGCTCCAGGTTTGCTATCTGGTGACAGGAAGAGTTACCATCACTCAGAAGTGACTATGAGCAGATCCAATAGTTATCCTTAATCCAGTAGGCTTTAATGTATCACAAATTTATGATCAAGTTAAGTGCTGAGCAATTGTCCTCTATCCTAGACTTTACCTCTCCCTTCAAGCTGCAAGGATGACTGGCTTGACTCCTGAGAGAGTCACTGACCAAGCAGAGCAACAGCTCCTGATCCAGGGCTCCAGTGCAACCTCACTGCTGGCCCTGCCAGCTGATCCTGCAGAAGTGTCTGCTTTCCCCTTGGAATTACCATCCCTGGCACGAGCAGGAGAAGGCAAAGGCAGACCTCTCCTCTTGCATTCCCTCTCCTGTTTCAGGAAGAAGCTGTGCAGGCTCGCAGAAAGCAGCTAAGCTGTTGGACACTCATGTCAAATAATGAAAGCCAAGCAGAAGCCTGAAGTGTATGTGTGCATTCCCAAGGCTGCCCCAGGCCAGGATGAGACACACGATTCAAGCTGGGGAAACTGTGCAATGATACCAAAAAGCTGTGTACTCAGTTACATGACATGCAAGTCATTTTCATTTTCTAATGCACCTCCCAGCTTGTTGAGGGCCAAATGTGGCATCAGGTAAGAGCTTTCCCATAGCCACCCACACAGCCAGTCTTGTTTTCTATCCCATGTATGCTGGTCATTTGTCTTTTTTGGCCTGTCACACAGTTTGCTGAGCAACACACGGCAACATTCCAGCATTTTTCCTGAGCCACTTGTTAATCAGCTAACAACTCTTCAGAGCTCTTGCATGGTTTACATTAATTCATTCTTTCCATTGGCACAACATAGCAGTTATTGATTCTGTATTTAATTTGTCACTGGAAGGCACTGAAAGCTCCTCAGAGTTCCTATCATCTCCACCTCTCTTAGCCTCAAAAAACACTGTTCCTTGCATATTGTATAATTTAACCCGGGTCTTAACAAAATCTTGAGGTATGTCATAGTTAATGCATCTTTGTGGTGAAATTTGACTAAAAATCTTTTCACCACTTTGTATTTTAACCTGTATGTAAACCAGGACATTTCTTTAATCCATTATAGCTTAGTATTTTAACAGGCTCTTAAGAGCAGCTCGGACAATAGAGCCTTTTTTTTTTTTTTTTTTGAGATTGCAAGCACTGTTTTGATGGTGTACTTAAAGTTCAGCAAATTAGAGGAACATAATTTCCTTTGAAGAAGCCATTATTCAGCGAAGGTCATAAAATTAGAGAATATCCTGATGGAACCTTCAAGTATCGCTGTGTCCAATTCCTGCCCCTACCCAGGACAATGCATGAGAGTATATTCAAAACACTACTTGAATTCTGTCAGGCTTGGTGCTGTGACCACTACCCTGGGGAGCCTGCTCCAGTACCTAACCACACTCTGGATGAAGAACCTTTTTCTGATATCCAGCTAAACCTCCCCTGACACAACTTCAGGCCATTCCCTTGGATCCTGTCACTGGTAACCACAGAGCAGAGATCAGTGCCTGCCCCTCCTCTTCCCCTCACAAAGAAGCTGTAACTGCAATGAGGTCTCCCCTCAGCCTCCTCTTCTCCAGTTGAACAGTCCAAGTGCCCTCAGCTGCTCCTCACACGGCTTCCCCTCAAGGCCCTTCACCATCTTTGTTGCCCTCCTTTGGACACTCTCCAAGAGCTTTATATCCCTCTTACATTGTGGTCACCAAAACTGCCACAATATCCAAGGGTGAGGCCGCACCAGTACAGACTAGAGCAGCTTGTGATGCATTGCCTGATGCACCCCAGGACACAGGAAAAACACCTATTCAACTACTCCTGCAACCAAAATTCATGGTGGTTGAAGTCAGACTCACAGCTCTGAACCTTTGTATCACTCTTGTTTTCTCACCTTTTCAAAAATACACCTGAACTTCCAGTATTACAAAACTGCTTTGATTGTCCAAGTTTATTCCTTTATTCCCTTTTGGGAATATTCCAGTGGAGAGTCCACACCTCAGAGCAGAACAGAAACCACAGATGTAGCCAGCAAGAGCTGAAAAAGCTTCGTTATCTAGACCTTCCCCTGGCACAGTGTGCTGAAGCACTTTTACACTAAATCTTACAGTGAAAATCCTCTCCTATTAAATAAAAAACCCACATAATTTCTATAAATGGAGGAGGCAGAAAGTTCTAATTCCTTTTCCAGACGTGCTTCTCTCCTCTTACACGCAATGCAGTTCATTTCCAGGTGCATCACCTGAGGCCCAGGGGATGGGAAGGTACCTCCTGTAGGCTGCACTTCTGGAGAGCTCCCCCATCCTTCTCTCAGTGTTGTTGAAGCCTGATGTAAAGAGCCGATGTGCTGAGTGCTCATCAGGCAGCAGTACCTTCTGGAGTTCCAACTTTGACTAAAAGTACAGCAGGGACCTTTCAGCTACACATTTCATATTTCCTAGAGGTTTTTACACAGCCATCCAGTTAGGTGCACAGTGCTGAGGGGACTACAATCCGATTACCCACCCTGCCAGCAAAGTATGACAAAAGTTTATGGATTGGATGCTCACCTTACTGAGCAAGTTGTACAGTAGCACTGGGGCAAAGCTGTGGTATGAGGTGTGAAGAACAAGCTGCTGAGCTGCACGTTAGGGTGGTGACATGCAGGTACCCCACAGAAGAGCCTGCTAAAACATCCTGGTTGGTACCAGCATGGATAGCATCACTGACAAGCATCCGACAGGGCCTAGTCAGTTAAGGCACACAGCTCATATTACTATTGCTTCATATGAAAACTAAGCAGACTTTAAATCAAATCACGAGCTATTTGTATCATGCAGTAAATAAGGACAATATTTCCAACTTACTCCGTAGAAATCTGCTGGTCTCTATAGGCATTGGTACCCTCCTCATTCCTCTGAGACTCCCAGGTGTTGCAAGCATTAATGACTTACCTCTGCCCCTCCTGGGACAGGTGAACTATTTCTCTTGAACTGATGCACCAAGATCAGATTTGCCAAAGGTCCTTCAGAGGTCCTTCAGGACAGCAGAGAACTTAAATATTAGTTCTCCAGTTGAGCCTCAACTAGGAAGCTTTTTAGCCTACACACGAGAAGACAAACTGAAAGATTAAACCTTGAGAACTATTCTAATCAAACACAAGCCAAAAGTCTCAGGTTTAGCCCAATTACCTCCCATTTGGCCCAGGCGAGTCAGATTCATAAACTTTAAGATCAACTATTCTCTAACAGCAGAAGAGCCAGTATTATTTTCTTGGTCAAATTTCCATGCTGTTAATCTATTTCAGTAAAATAAATTCCAACCTAGAACAGGGGTACCTTAAACTCTAATCTCTTCTACACATTTCTGCAGATAAAAGGTAGGAACAAATGTTTTCTAGCAAGGCGTATTTAAACCTAAGCAGGTGAGAAGCAGAAAAGGAGAGCAGAGAAAGGACTGGAAAAAGAATCAAGGAAACATATGAAAGAAACACAAATTGAAAAGTATAAATGACATAAGAATACTGTGATTTTTCCTCCATCACTTATTTCCCTTACAACCACCATTTCTGTTACTTTTTGTTTCATTTCTGGCACTGGTAAACCTAAGGATTCCTAAATTGAAAATCAGGCCCTCAGAATTACTTGATTGACTTACAGATCATAGAGATCTTGAAAATAGCCCCCTGCCTTGTGCCTGCAGAGTTCATTTCTCCACACAGAGCATATGCCCACAAGGAGCTTAGAGTCACAGCTGATACACAAAATACTATTAGAGAAGAGAAAGAGCTCATTCCTAGCTCTCCTTGTCCCTAGACCAGATCGAGGCCAGCTACCTAAACCACAGTGTTCTAGAGACTTTTGTTTTTAAATCAGACAGATGTGCTTACCTATACTAAACCCTTTACTCTGCTTTCTGATTTTCAAGTTATTCGGATTTGCTCAGATCATGTTTCTTTGCAACCATATGGACTTCTCTCTTTTTTTTACACAGAAGCTGTAAATAAAACTCATGAGAATTCAAAAGAAAGCCACAGTTAGCAATACTCTGGCTTTCTTTCAAAAATAAGCTTACTTTAATTGATATTTAGCTCAGAGGCACGTTGCAAACACTTGCAGCGTTCCCACAATTCTTCAAAGAGAACAAGTCTGTTATTTGCAATCCACTTTCCATCCTCTGAGTCCTGTGACACAGATGGAAACAAGAAGGTTAACCTGGATGAGTGGATCAGCTGTTTGGTAGATGGCTCAGAAACCTGGTATGAGGATTTCACATAAGTAGCAAATCCCCAAAACATTCTGTTAGCATGGGAATCAAATAAGTAACCCCTGCTGGGACCCCCGGGTCAACCAAGCACACTCCTGGAGTTTCAGTCTACAGGGTAGATTTGTTATACATATATTTAATTATCTCATAACCAGAAGGCTAAAAAATTACCTGGTTGATGAGCTACTTAAAACACCTAGCAGTTCATGGGATCCCCAAAACCAGCCATTCAAAGTGCCAGAGACACAAAGCAAAGAAAAACCACAAGTAACAAAAGAGTTATTGAGAAGCCAGGAAACAAGTAGGTTATTAAAATTGTGAAGGAGACCGTTGATTATTTGCAACAGTTGTGGGAAACATTACCAGTTGCGGGAAACATTACCATTGCATCTCTATCACAGATTTGAATTTTACCAGTCATCACTGGAAGGTTGTAGTTAATCTTGAATTTGTTTTGCAAGCCAGTTCAAAGAAAAGTTTAAATATGGAAACAAATACTGTGTCTTTTCTACAGAAAGAAGAGAATATTTTTTATTTCTATCAGCTTCATGTTTCCACCAGATTATCTTTAAAAAAAAAAAAAAAAAAGAGCTTTTAAAATACAGCTGCAATCATCAGGCTTGAGAGGTATTACAGAATATGGAACCACGCAAAGGGATTAACTCCTAATATCATCCAGCTGAACAGCATGAGCTCATCTGGGCTTAACCTCCTGAAGCCATTCCATTTGTAAGACCCAAGCAAAAACAATAAATCACAGCTAACAAGCAGGCAGTTCTTATTTTAAACATTGAGAAGGATGGATGACTGCCTTTGCATTTCCATTAAGGAACCAAATTTTTACTGGAGAAGGCACATTTATCCATTCATGGCTGCTATGCTCCCATTAGTGGCAGGCAAATAATTCATAAGGGATCATCTCACACAGCACATCCCTCTGAGCTCACAGGCTGGCCATGAATACACCATATTTCTCTCCAACTCATGTGAGCACAGAGCGAGGAGGACAGGGCTGGCAGGTGGAGTGCAATGGCACTTAGCACACGGATTTGGGCACACAGCATTGCTCAGGGCACAGATCCATGCCTGGCCCAAGCGAGGGAGAAGTTCAGCAAATTAGTTGCAGCATGTGCTGGAAAATGAAACCCACCTCTCACTTGTGCTTTGGCTTTTTTATTCATAAATGTATTGCTGGAGCTGAAACCACCATGGAGACCTGCTCCAGGGAGGTCTGCTCGGAGCAGAGAGATGTGAACTGCCATTGGGCTGCAATGAACCCCAAGCAGGGAGGAAGAGAGCCTCAAGGAATCACTCTGTGGGTGAGCTGCTAGTGAAGGGAGGGTGGAATAGTAGGTAACAGGCAATGCCAGTGGCTCAGGTAGGAGTTTCCTCAGTAAATCTTTAACTAGAAAGTCTGAGGAATTCAAAAAGGCCCAAACTGTTCTCTCTTTACTCTACCTGCAACCAAGCTGACAAAGTGAGTTAAAAAAATGGGGACAGCAGGGTTTAGGAAAGTTTTGTGTTTGGCAGAGAAACAGGATGCTGCCAGTGGAATATCTAAAAAAGCTCTTTACTGTTTTCATGTAACTGCTGACCCTGCCCAGTGTCTGTGTCTGCAATATCTCAGTCCTCAGTGTCCAGCTGGAGTGAGATTCCAGGTTCCAGTGAAGCTGGACATGCCAATACTCATTTCTGTGCACTGTTGAGCAGTCTTTGGGTATCCCATCCCCTGAGACAGCTGCACTGCCACCTGGGGAGGGCACAGACAAGACACTTTGAAATGCTTTGCTGTCCATCCATCCTACAGGAAGGGGAAACACAGGACTGACCCAGCAAAACTGATCTCTCCCTGCCCCTTCCCAAAAACCCCATCTCCACATCTGAGAGCAGCCTTCCCACACCCACATGCCCTCCAGTAATCCCTGCCCATCCAAGCTCAGCAGCAAAAGCAAGCCCAGCCCGTTTCCCCGTACCCACACTGTGCTGCTGTTTAACCCCCTGGCACCAGCCCTGGCTGACAAACTGCCTGGGTAAGGGTTGAGAGGGCTGGCAGAGAGCAGATGCCTGTCTGGGCCTTCTGGTACCTCCTGGCCCTAAGAAGATTTTAGCAAATGAGCATAATGCTGTCAGTGGGGAAAGGGAATTAGTACTCAGAGCTCAGGGCACCATTTCAGTGCTCTCAGGAGTGGTGAGCCAGATGGCTGCCAGGCTCTGAAGGAACAAAACTACAAGTCTTTCCTTTTAATCACCTTCACCCTTTCAACAGGCTGGGTCTAGAAAAAATAAGTGGCCATGGCAGACAGATATCAAGTGAAGGGAAGGCTGTCAGACAGGATGTACCAGAAGCAAAACAGAAGCACCAAACCAGATACTGAACCAAGCATGGGTAGGACTACACAGCCTGAACTGCTCTGGCAGCCTGTCTGCTTGCCTCTCGTTGAGAAGAGGACTCACTGCTAAAGAAAAGAAAGCTTCCCCAGCATGTTCCCCTTCTGCACACTGGGGAGGGCTTTTGGGGAAGGGCCAGACAGGGCAGCCTGTACTCTGTCTTGAAATGAAAGCTCCCTCAGGAGGCACCATGGCACAGGTGCATGGACAGATCCAGCCTGGCCCACCCAGGGCAAACCCAGGCCAAGTAAGAACAGTTGAAGCTAATTAGTCATTTACAGCATGTCTAACTTACTGCACAAGGCAGTTAAAAACCAGCAGAATTCCAAGTGTAATGCACAGTAAATAAAGCATTCCTGATTTGGGGGGATGCTCCCAACCTCCTCCCAGTGGCTTAGGCTGCATCGGGAAGGCCGTGCTCTCCAACCAGCACATCCACCCTGAACTGCCCTTTCTCTGCAACATTCCTCACCACAGGCTTTGTGGGACCTTTTTCCAAACATTTATCCTTAGCTATAAGCCACACTGAATAATTACGCAATGTTTTACTGACTAATCCAATTGGATTGCTTGGGATGATTCAATCGGGCCACATGACACTAGTTCTCATGAAGGATGAAGGCAAAACCACTTTTAACAGGAATATCCATGCCCATGGCATTTGAATTGCAGGTATGTGTGACTGTGACATTCACAAGTTGAAAACATTTTTCTAGAAAGAACAACTGCAAGCTTATAGAGCAAACCCTGGACCAGTCTGAGCAAGCTTGGGAGCGAAAAGGAAGGAGAAATTAACTTTAGAGTCTGCTCCCTATTCAGAGGTGTTAGTGCTCTTACAGCTGATACGTGGCAGTATTTTCCTCCCTTCCAAACAATACTGAATAGGTCCATGCAGGATCACTATCCCACTTCAAGAAAATTTCAATGGCAACAACCTGGAAGGGCGTCTGCCTTCAGTTAAGAGCCAGGACTCTGGCCCTTCACTCCCAATTGCAAAGTACACAGCCAAAACAAGAAGCATACAACCAACAGAGTAAGGCAATTTAGGAATAAGATTCCCTACAAATAAAAGACAGACAGACTTGCCAAGCACTTATCAAGTCATTCAAATTCACCTCCAGGACCACTGCCTGCTGAGTTTGTGCACAGTTGCTCCAAAATTACTTTCAGCTGAAGTAATTTGGCAAGTTGAATATCAAATTTAACTGCCACTTTGCTCTGACCAAGGCAGTGCATCTGCTGGTGGAACTCCTCCTTACTGTTAGTTTTCACTATTGATCCCACTGGAAATGGTGTCTAAGCAAAAGGCTAGCTCCAGGCCTTTTGGGAAAACAGCCTGCCAAGGTCATTGCCCCTGTCTGCATCCCTTCTGCCTCTTATTTATGTCCCCTGACAACCTGACAGGAAACTCTACCACACAAAGGGCAAGCAGCAGACTCCAGATCAGTTCTCACTGCCCACTGGGGGGGTGTGTGCCAAGTTTTGGTGACAGGGGAAACAAACAGCATTCACACACCTGCTGGGCTGGCTCACAAAGCATATGCAGGGATGCTGATCAACAGAAAGGCTTTCAGGAATTAGCTGTAAAGACAGATTCAGAATAGGTGTCTCCAGCTACTTCCACACACTAGAACACAGCCCCCTTTTCTATGTCTGAGCCTAAAGGGAGCCAGCACAGTTGTAGCTGTGGGGGTTGATCTACATATTTGATTTTTGGTTTCTTGCCAAAGAATTGTTAAATTCCTTTCTTTTTAATTCCTTTATTTTTCCTCAGCTGTCAAACTGGGACCCATCAGTCTGCCAGATAGCAGGCAGCAGCCAGCAGTGAGAAACTGGGAATTCACAGAAGCACAATCTACTTCCTCTTCACCTGTAAGGAGTCAGACCAAAAGTGGACCACAGCTGCTGACACATGTGGGTACACTGAATACCTTACAGAGCTTCATCTTTCCAGGTTCCACATCAACAGCTCTCCAAAGTTGTGTGCAGTGCTCCTGGACAGTGCCTGGTTGGTTGCAAACACAGAGGATGCTGCATTTGCACATCTGGTTCTTTCCTACAAGTCTTCCTGGCAGCACTGCAATAAATCAGCACAAAATCCACCTTGCAGAGTGCAGAAATCCAAACAGCACATGCCAGCTTTAACATCTAGCTGTGGTCTGGGGGATCTCAACTCCAGGCAACTCCTGAGGGAAGGAGCACCCAACAACCTACACCTCTTCAGACACCTCTCCCACCAATCCATGAAGCACTAACTCAAGCAAATAGATCACAAGCAGTTGCTGGAGTGACAGAAACCAGGTTGCTTCAACAGCTACATACATCCTTAGCTTGGAATGGTTTGGGGGCAGTGGGCAGTCATCTGAATATTTAATGCCATTCACACATTTATACTTCCCTATTAGAGAGAAACATCTCTTTCCAGAGCTCTCATTTGTAAAAATGTAACTCCCAGCACTAAGGATTGCCCCAGCTATGACCAGGACACAGCAGGGGTCAGTGCTCCCTGAGGGACAGGAGGGAGGCAGGCATAGAAGCAGGGCTGGCAGGACAGGTGCCCCACCAGCCAGGGTCCCATTCCACAGTACCTGGGCAAGGCAAGGTGGAGGTAGCAGCCCACATCAGAAACCTTCATGGTAGTGAAGAAAGCCCCTGGCTGAGCCAGCCCACGGGCCTGAAGCAGCAGGGTCCCCAGGCAGGCATAATCATGGCTGAGCCAGAGACCAGCATTTCCACAGCACACCTGGGCCATGGGCAGGGTCTGTGGGTGAGCCCCTGCTGAGGCTGATCAGGGCCATTAAGCCCTGTTAGTGGGATTGGTAAGGATTAGTTTCTCTATGAAACTGGCAGTTTGGTATCCAGCAGAGAGATGAGTGAACTCTCCAGAGATTTTGTGTGTGGGTCCCAGAATAGCATTGATAGAGATAATGGCAAAACATGCCAAGCTGTCTAACTCACTGACTTGTCCTTATCTCCTGGTGCAGTGTGATTGTTCTCTGCTCTAAAAATTAAGTGAATATTGATGAAAGTTATTGATTGGCAGCTCTGCAGATAGATATCCTGTGTCCATCCACAGAGCAGACACTGCAAAGAAAGACACGACAAATACAATGGCATCAGATGCAATGAGACAGTCACCATTCCTCTCCCACGCTGTCAGGAGGAAACTGCTCTGTAGAATGGTTTCAGCTCCACACAGAGTGTAAGCAGTGTGCTTGCTCAGGTTTTAATCACTCAGTATGATGAGACTGCATAGCCTCACTACTTAAAAATTACTTTCAAAACTATTTATAGTCTTTATACAAAGTGATCTCTTCAGATCTCTCAGAGTAAGAAAGATTTCCATCCAGTTTGCAATAACCTCCTTGTGCCCTTTCCCTGTGTGGCAGCAGGTTCTGCACAGCCTCTGACTGTGCTGATGAGGTATGTGTATGCTATCCTTACCAAAAGCACCAAAACCTGACTGTAGTGAGAGGTATATTGGGAGAGCAAGGGAGAGACAGAGATCTCTCACCTGGAGAACAGCACTCACACGATTTCACAGAGAACAGTCACAACTCTGAACTGCATGAGTAAATTCCAAAGTTACCTGGAGTTGAAAAGCTCCATAATCCATTTCCAGAGACCAGGAAAGTGAGATGCCCTGTAATTTAACCTCTGACACAGTGGTATTTTTTCTCCTATTTGATTAAGGTGGATGCTTGAAAAGTGCTGTTAACTGTTCAGAGTGATGTTAAACTACTGGCATGTGGCAGTTTCTGCTACATATTGATTTTTTAATGATACTGTAATTCACCTTGCAAATCAATGCCTGAACTTGTGGATTTATCCTTTTATCAATTTACATTCTTTTAGGGAGATTATTTTGTCATAGTTCTCCACAGTACTATCAAAAAATAAATGTAATGGTGTTTTAAAAAAAACAAAACAAACACCTTAGCTATTATTGTTAGCTATTATAACTGAGGACAAGTACCCATCTGTCTACATCTCCCCCTATCACCAAAACTGGCTTGTCCTAAATTAATGCATTTCAGCTCCTCATTGGGAGCTCTGTGAACCCCAGAAAACACTCAGCCATTCCTCTCCTGTGCAATGAGAAGGAAGTGAATGGGAGGGAAGAATGAAGTATTGGGAACCAAAGGCCTGAATTTAAGGCTTGCAGTGTGATGTGCACTCAGGCATGTCAAAAATAGGGATCTGACTTGTGATCGGGTTGCTTATCTGATGTCAGAAAAAAATATTTAAGAGCTGAGCCCTGTTTGGAAACACAGCAAAGAAATTTAGGACTTCAGTGGAGGTCAGGAAATTGAGAAACCATTTTTTTTTTTTTTTTTTTTGCACCATCTGACTTTTAAGCAGCAGCAGTGTGGTATAACTGTGAATCAATAAAGAGAATAAATGATGAAAACATAATGTACTCTCAACATCAAGCTGTGCTGTACAAATCTGTCCAGCAGTCCATCTCAGATAACACTGCATCTCAGGTAACACTGATAAATGTCCTGAGACAAACCAGAAGCAGGAGCAGATTAACTGATTATCATTCATTTCAGAATGCAACCATCTACTGGTGAATGGTAGTCTTAAGGAAACAGTCTTGCCTCCTACTTGATCTCTCTTCTGAAAAGCAGATCAGTGACTCAATTTCTCCCATTTGTGCCTCGCCACAGAAGAGCTCCTTCCCAGCTCTGGGTCCCAGCTAAATCCTCACCCCACCCTGCTCCATTCAGCAGTGCAGAAAGGACAAGAGGGTCACAATCTGCAAACAGAACATTGGCTTCAATGTAGGAGGAGCTGCACAGTCACATACTTGAAGTCTTGAGACTAATTCATGAGGGAGAAAGGAAACCTGAGCTCTCGTTTATGTCCACTCTGTGAAACAAGTGATGTCACTAAGTGTGCAAGTTCCCACTCCCGTGTAAAGAGTGGAATTTTTTGTCCCCTCAGTGGAGAAAAGACCATGCTTCCCAAGGGCTCCGGGACTGGAGACACAAGTGAGAGGAATTCCTCCCCAAAATGCTTAGTAGAATTAGGTGTTACATACTATGCATTTCTTAGGCATAACTGGATGGGGCTGAAATCCCTGTTTAAACTGGAAGTATTATTATTTCATTCTACTAAATTTATTCTCATAGCTATCCTCCCTATCATGGCTCCTTTACAGCATTATAACTATGCCTCTTTGTCAATCTGCACGATCACATATTAGGCTTCCATTATAAAGGTTCTCTCTTTCCTCATACCTGTGACAGACAAGCACAAGAGTCATGCTGGCTGTTATCTTGTCCTTCGGATAGCAGAAGCTCTGCAAGGAGGAAATCTTCTTCCTAAAATACAGAGACACAGCAGGTGAGGCAAGAAGCTAAGCTTAAATATTTTAGCTGATGGGCTAGAGGGGGAAGCACCAAATTTGTTGCAGTAGCACTCCCAATGTTCAAAAAGCCTACATGCTCTTCTCTTCTATTTTATTTTAAAAATCTGCTTTCGTTCAAAGAGTTTAAAGAGATTTCCCCATAAAAAGGGTTTTCCTTTAGCCATCCCTCTCTGTCTCACAGGGACTTCTTCTCATGAGCAGTTACATCAACATCTGGTGCAATTCTGGCTGGAGGAAAGTCTCACATCTGACATCGCCCCCACCACCCATATTGCCATCACTACACTGTGTGTCCTGCTCCTACGCACAGAAAATGCTTGTAAAGCTGCATTGGAAAATAAAACAATGATCCAACTGCAAGTAATCCCACTGGAAGGGTTCATACTCCAGGCCAGGAATGGCTCTGCCTGTTGGCATGGGAGAGAGGAAAGGGTCACCGAGGAAATGTGCATATCACAGAGTAAAAAAAGAAATTCGAGCTGACACAGGGAGTAGATCAGATCACAGTCTTTATTTACTATTACAGTTCTCTAAATGCATGTTAAATACAAAGACAGTTTCCCCCTATTTGTGTGCTACAGAGCACCCAGAGCCACCAAAGCTTGGGCCTTCTCCCCTAGAAAAATTTCTGCTTGGTTCAGGCCACTGTTACACCTGGGGCTTGTACATCAGTCACTCAAACCCTGTCTGTTTTCAAATCCCATCTGTGTGATGTAAAGTGTTAAAGCCAAGTCTGATTGTATCATTTCCTGCCAAAAGCAGCAGGGAAACATGCTGCCTGAGGGCTCTCAAGGTCAAAGGCAGAGACCTAATCTGGGCTGAAGAAACAATATACATTACAATACAATTAAGAAGCTGATATACCACCTCTCACATGCCCTCCATTACTGATGGACACAAACAGAGGTAATGTCACCACACAGGGAGCCATCAATTGGCTTTTTAAGCTGTCAAATTGCAGCCTACCCTCTCAACACATGGTTCAGAAATTGATAATTTAATATCAGGAAAATATAAGCAGCTTCAGCCATGCTATGACTACTATAAGTTAGCTGCGAAACTATTACTATTATTTCTAGGTGGTTATTTGGTTATTTTAATTTCTGACACCTAGAGCAGTTTGTGGTTTTGCCATGGTTTGCAAACATTTCTCAAACTGTCTTTAATCTTCCTGACATGAGCTTTAGTAAGAAGCTAAAAGTATTGTATTTCCCACTGAAACGGAAGGGCAGGACAAAGACACCCACCTGCCCAAAATGATAAACTGTGTCAATAGTGAAGATAAAATTAGAAACAGGGAGAAAACTGGAAGACCAAGTACTATACTAAATGTTCTTCATGGGAAAATGTCATCTTCACAAATGGCATTGCAGGGAATCACAGTCAGGACTGACCGAGGACGTGTGTTCCCACATGCCAGGCACAGGGCCTGCCCCAAGCACAGTATTACAGTGCAAAATCTTCCAGTGATGGATATGAAATTAATTTGTGTGAGAACACATAGGGCAAATAGGAAAACGGAACAGTAAGAGACAGGGTTCAGAGGAAATGTAACCAACAAAGTAACAAACATGAGTTATCTTCTGTTTTGGCCTGCTCATACCATGCCATCCCAGTTTTCATACCCAGTTGCCTATGGAAGGAGAAGCCTGGAGTGGTCATGTAGGAGATATTAGGCTTTTTCTCTTTTTATCAAATAAAACAGCATCAGCAACAAAAGCCAAATGAGATTTTAATTACACAGAAGACCTCTGTCAGAGGACTTTAAAAGCGTGTACAGTTCAAACCCTTTGAATCCGTATATGTAAATTCTGATATATATTGATGCTTGTGCAATAAAATGAGTACATATTCCTCATGAGTGCTTGGACTACATCAGCTGAAAGACTGACAGAAACTGAGCTCTGGAACTGCAGCTGGGCAACTTCTCCAGTGCCTCCAGGAGGAAGAAGAGTTTTATCTTCTCCTTTCAAAGGCCCTTTGCCACATTTGACATTTAAGCTTGTCCTACAAGAAAAGACCAGCTCCTGACTCTCTCTCCTATCAGCTTCCAATCTTTTTCCTACCTGTTTAGCTGGAAGGAGTTTAAACATGACAGTGGAGTGCAGGCCATTTGCTAGCAGGGACAGTCCTACTGAGGCACCCTCTACCCCAAAACCCTCTTTGCAGTCTGGTAGTAGAGGAGCTGAAAGGGAACAGGTTTCTCATCAATGTATCATAGCAATCTCTTTCTCTGAGCATTAACATAATCTGCACCTGTGCTCTCTCTGTATAGCTTTCAGGCATTTCTGGCCAAGAACAAATCTGCTCCCCAGGGCCAAGCCCAGCCCCTGTGAAAATGTTCAGTCTGCTCCTCCAGCATGGGGCCACGATGCTGTGACTGGTCTGCTGGTGATCATCCAGCATAGGGGGCCTGGCACCTCCCTTATGCTTTCCAAATAATGAAGGCAGCTGCAGCAAGGTTCTCCTGTGCAAACTGCCAACGTGGGAAAGGGTTTTTGGAGAAGTGGAAAAATCTCAGGGAAATCTCTTATGTGGAAAGTTAATAGGTAGATACTCTCCAAGCGGCTTGGAGAAATGGTCACTCACATTTCATTTTCATAAGTGGAAAATACATGGTCAGACTGCCAGATTTGTCAGCCTCTTTCGTGCACTAAGCAGCTACAGAGAGACTGTGAAAATGTGTGGGGATTCTGCCTCAAAGATGAGGGCCCCACACCTCTGGTTAAGCTGTGCTGTTTGTGGCATTAATCATTTTTAATTGGTTTTTTTAACTGTGCAATTACAAACACATTCTTAGCACTTTTCTAAGCCAGAATGGGTTCTCTGGACCAAAAGCTCAGCTCCATAACCACTCACCCCTGTGCAGGGGGAGCCTTGTTAGTAATTCATGACTAGCACTTGCAGATTGAGGCCCTGGAGCACTTTTAGCAGTTTTGGGAAGAAAGGACAAAGGGTTCACTCTGTAAAGGTGTGACATTTATATTTAAAAAACCCAACAAAACTTTGAAAAGACTTCGTTGGCTTGTTCATAAGAGCTAACTTGTTCAATGGAGCTAACTTGGTCATCTGCTCTAAAGTTCAGAGAGCTCATGTGTGGGCTTCTGAGAGCCAGGAATAAAGCCAACTTGGCCCAAACAATGTCTCATTTGTCTTAACCATTTAGACTGCTGACTTTCCTTAGCTACCAGTTAGTTTTCACATCTTCATATAACTACAATGTGTATTCCCGAGCTTTGCTTCCTTCTATGGCTGGATCAGATGGTCACATTGGACTGCAAAAGTGAATTTCATTTCCTTGTGGTCTTGTTGAAATATGATGGCAGAGAGGCATTATTCCTTTGAATGCATTTCTCTGACAACATACTCTGTATTTCCAAGTAGATCCTTTGAGGTAAATCTACTTTCTTTCCTCACCTTCTCCTCCGACTCTATTTTAGCATTTTTCTCTGAGCCAAGATGCATTATCAGATTTTTTTTTTCACTCCATCAGATAAATAAGTCAGGTGCATACTGCAGTGAAAAAAACCATTTTAATCAATAAACAAAAGCTCCCTGCTGACAGCAGGGCAATCACTCAGCTAGTATGATAAAGATGCTCATCAGAGACAATTATGAAGAAATTAATTCCTTTAGGAATTGGCTGTAGCTTCCCTGACAATACTGCTGGGAGCAGTTTTCTTAGAAAGGTATTCTGCCGGAGCAGACATTTATCACTGTTTGTTTCCCCAGCAGTTGCTAGTTCTTTGCTGAAAGTCTCACTTCTCTGATTCTCCATGTATTCCCCTGATAAAAGATGATTTATTAGCATAAATCAGAAATATAAATCTAGGATACCATAGATCAGACAAAACCCAGGAGCCAGGTGAGAGGGGACCCATTTTTATACTTTGGCCTATGTAGTGCCAGGCTGTGTGAACTAACAAAACAGATCACGTGTTCATGCATGTTGATCCAGCCAAGAAAGTCTGATTGTCAAAATGCTCCCCCCACCTGCCAGCCCTCAGTCTTTAGAGGTAGTGACCTGGAGCTAAAATGGTGGGGCTGTTCCCACTCCCTTCTCTGCCTGACCTCCTGGCTCTCTATTCACCAACTTGTTCCCTTTGCTCCTCAGATGGCAGCTTCTCTCTCTTCCCCACTGCTCCTCTCTCTGTCTCAGGGAGCAGATATTGCTCCAGTGCTATCCCTGCCATCTGGAGCAGCATCCCTATCCGTCTGTGCCTAATTGAATTTGAAGAGAAGAAGGGAGTTGGTCTTGGGAAGAGACATTTCCTGACCCTGCCTTATGACCCTGACTCCTCCCAGCACAGCGTCTGCTGGGGAAATTAAACACCACCTGAAGTTCTGTCCCTTTTTCCTTCCACAAGTTCAGGAGTTGCCTGGTATTAACTCATGTCCCAGCATATCTTGGAATGATGCTTTTCTCCTGCACTTTAGCTTCCTTCTAGGGTAGCCCCTTCTGCAACAAGAACATCCCACCCTTGGCCTAGACCCAATCCTGTGCCTTCAGAGCAATGAAATCTACTTTTTCCCATGTGGAAGGGTCAGACACGGCCCCCAGTTCCCCTCTCACTCTCCAAGTTGTGTGTAACAGAAAAAATAAGATCCCAACAGACCGGAGGAGAAACAGCACCCAAACACAAACAGCCCTCCACATGAGGGATGCAGGGAATGTCAAAACTTAATGGTTTTGCTTCCTGTGGCCCACGGTGGGCCATGCTGATGGATAACCTGTTTTGTTGCCGGATTTCACGAGCAATAAAGTGAAATTTCTATTCATTGCTCAAAGAAAGTATGAAGAAACATCAGTTGACATGCAATCCAGATGTGCTTACAGATGCCAAGGCTCTGGCAGCATCACAACATTAAGTACCTTATTCTTAGTATCTGTCCTAATATTAGACAGGCATAAATGAGAATGAAGCCAGACCCAAGCCAAGAACAATCCCATATAGGGAAAGAACAACAAGGTTCTAAATTAAGTTCACAGAAGATCACAGATAGAGAAGGGAAGCTCAGGGATTTCTGATGATCACGCCTCTCTGAAAACCTGTTCTTCAGGCCTTTGAGAAAACTTTCAGCTGAAATGGTTTGACATCACATTACCTGAAGCCCCAAAAAAGAAATTGGACATGGGAGCAAGAAGCTGAGGGGCTGCCAGTGAGTGGGGCTGGCAGTGCAGGCCATTGCTTATGGGACAGACTTCTCAGATCTCTGTGTGCTGAGGCAACAATAGAATCACAGAATATCCTGAGCTGGAAGGGACCCACAAGGATCATCAAGTCCAGCTCCTGAGTCCTACTCTCAGCTCCCTGGAAAGCTATACACTTGATAGAGAGCACTAACAAGGTGGCAGAAATTTAATTCCACACTGAAATCCAAAGACAAGACTCAGTAAGAAATGGCCAGTGGCCAAGCTGCAAGATAAATGAGGTCACTGTTAGGAATAAATCTGAAAAGCTGGACACTACCAGAGCTAATCTAATGTCAGAAACAGTATTTTAACACAGATTGAGTCGGACATGCAAGTAGCTGTGTCAGCAAAGGGAGAGCACTGAATTAGTCCCACCTGAGATTGTGGCTGTTTCTGCGCACAGACACCACCACTTCAGTGCAAACCCAGTCCCAGTAAGCACCATGTAAAGAGTGGGGTTTCCCCAAATTCTCTGTGGTCCTGCTTTTGCAATGCCATCACTGCTTCTTTTCCTATCATAGGACCCTCCAGATGCCCATCCATGAGTCCAGGAATTCAGACATGGAGACTGAGAGTCACAGAAAGGGCAATCTCTCTTATTCTTGCCCCAGATAGCTCATGTATGTGCCATTGGAGCCATCCTAGCTTTCCCTAGTTCCCCCTTGTGCCACAGAAGCCTTGTGGGGTGATTTGGTGAAGTCTTTCCTTGGGGATGGAGATGAAGCCACATGGTTCGGGAGTCAGGAACAAGTCACAGTTTCTATCCAGACCAGGCTGGCACCCTAATGGATAATCTCCAATCTGCAGAATGTGAGGGCCAAACATCTGCCACAGGGAAGAGGAGCACAAGGAAACTGAGCTGAAAGTACTCTTCTACCCAGGGGCTGAGCTGTTAGAAACAGTCACACTGCTGTTAGAAACTGCCTGGAAGAGTAAATGTTAATGTTATGCCAGATCCAGAGTAGAGGCAGAAAGATTCATTCCATTTCATTATGAAATGATACAAGAACCATAAAGTGTCAGCTTTCAAGCTCATAATTTATAAATTAAGTGTAAATAGCGTACTCTGAGCTCCTCTCTAGCCACTCATTTATCCTTCCCCTGTGAAAAATTAATGAGTATATGAAATAGCTTGTAAATTTAAAGCAGTATTTTTTTTTTTAAATCAACACTGTGATTTTAATAGAGACCCTGAAGCACTAGCTGGCTGCAGACACTGCTGTTAATCACTGGTCTTAGGTGTGCTACTATGCCACAGGAAATGTTTTCCACCTTCTGCTAAGTTTTCTGATGCAGATCAGTGTCAGGGACAAGATAAAGCTCTCTGAAGTTATTAGGTTGTCCTAGTAGAGCAATCCCTGCTTTCCAGAGCCTGACAAGCTGCTTCCTTCGAGGGGTGCTTGAGGATTTAACATCTTATCCAAGACATCAGGAGAGGAATTAATGAGACAATTTTTATAATGAAGTTTTCTAACTGAAAAATTCACTCCAGGCAAAACTTTTGGTCTGTGGGAAGGAAAGCGAGCAGAACCAGATCAGCTAGCTCTGTGTTTCCACTAAGAGGATTCCCTAAGGCCCTCTTTTGCTATTTGGTGACAAAAATCTGTGTTGGTCATTTTGCAAGGCCCTCTACAAACTTTGGAAGGACCTGTATTCCTGCCTGCAGCTGTGTGCATTTACCATCAGAGAGGAGTGGGGGAACAGGACACAGGTAGGCTGAGGAACAGATGAGGGCAGGTACAGTATTCATGGAGGACCACAACAGATAAGTGCAAAGAACAGGAAACAGACTGGTCCAGAGGTGCCCACAGGGGTGTGAAGGCAGCTTTCCATGCAGCTGAGGTCATGCCCCAGCCTACCTCCATTCCCTTCTACCATGTGTGGGGACTTGGCTCAATGCCCAAATAAATGCTCATAAAGCCTATTGAAAGGCAAAGATGTTCCTACACAAGACCTCTGTATCAAAATGAGTTGCTGCTTGCTGGTCTGGCTCAACCAGGAGTGCTGGAAGAGCAGACAGGATTCCACAGCTGCTCTGGTATCCCAGCAGGGGATGTTCTGTGTCACAAGGGAAGGCAATATCCAGAGATTTGGGGTAAGATGGCTTTAGGATGAGCTCCATAGTTTTCTGTTAATTTTTATACTTATGCTTGACAACTGGAGTGATTTCATCCATTTGCTCAATAAAAATTGTTTCCCGGTGATAAACTCTTATTTTTAAGGTCTCTCATGAAATATTGAGCTCTTTTTACTCGAAAAAAACCACACACAGAAACACTAAAGTAAACAAGGCAGAACAAGCAAAGCACAGAAAGTACTTTTACCCTTCTGTATATATAAGTATGAACTTGCTCAGTATTCCTTCTTCTCTACAGTCTAACTCTATGATGAACACCAGTCTAAATCTATGATGCCACTGTGACAATTTATGACAAAAGTGGCAGATTTTATTAGATGTAATGATAACTTATTAATTAAATTCTTACAATCAAACATCAAAATCAATAATCTTCCTCTGGGGACAAGACAGAGAGACAAACATAATAACTTTATCTCTGCTGCATGTAAAATATTTGTAATCAAGGAGAAAGCCTGATCTCAAATGCTTAAAAATAAAAGGCTGGGGAAGCAAATGTGATTGGATCTCTCATAATCTAATCATTTTACTCCACATGTGGCCCCCAATCTGTTTAGGATTGTTAAAATTCCTGGATATTGTAGTGCCTTCCCCAGAGAACGCTGGGAAGAGCTACGGACAGCCTGGACCAGATGGGATGCCAGCAACTCCAGCCAGCAAAGGCAGAAAAGAGGACAGCGGTTAACTCCTCCTCTGCCAGCCACCATGGAGGAGGTCTGGACAGGAAAATTAATGCAGGCTGCTTTCCAACACCACAAAAGGCAGTTTTTAGTTTAAAGCTCCTGAGAGCAAACTACTGCAGCTCACGGGGATAAACAAAGCAAGGACCGACAATCACATCCTTCTGAGAAATTGTTGAGTGCCATGGGTGGAAATTCGTGTGATTTGAAAAGTCCCCTGGGTGTGCAAAGGAAGGAGAGCTCCCAGGAGCCCAAGAAGAAGGTGCAATGCTGTAAATGAAACCAGCTCCTATGAGAGAAAAGGCCTGTTGTTCAGATGGAAGGTGTTTTTAAAAAGCTTATAGAATTGCACAGGATCAGAGAGCATTCCTCCAGCTGCATGAAATTCAGCAGGTCCGTGCTTGATTTAAGAGCAAGAGCCTGGCTGCTCAGCATTCCCTGCCCTTCTCTAACTTGCCACTGAAAGGAGTCAACTTGACACTTAAGAACCTCTGCCATAGGAAACACTTGGATGCTCCTTGTCCACCGGGGTGGATTAGTTCTATTTATACAAGTTTAATCCTTTGTCATATGAAACAAGCAACACTATAGCTGAAAACAAAATACAGGATTACCCTATTAAAATGGTGCACTGATTACAGGCACTGCCACTTCATTCCTCCTGTGACTTTCTTAACTGAGATAACCAGTGGTTTTTAGGTAAACTGGAAACCTCACCTTATTTTTCCATACTATCCCAAACTGTTATGCTGCTTTGATGACTTGAAGGGAATTCTGTAGGTGTTTTCTAAGGCATTTAACAGGACTTAACTTAAAATCCTGAAAGCCTAGGGGCATGGTAAAAAGAAAAGGAAATGAAAATAGCAGCTTGGGATTTTCAGTATGTTTTCCTCTTTAATTCATAAAGAAACTGTTAGTGTTATACTGACTCCTGGCTGAGGACTTGAAGATTTTTTTCTGTTGCACTGAATTTACGCTCATGGAGGAACAAATTCTATCATAAAAAAATAAGGAATTTTCTCATTAAGATGGATATAGCAACGTCAAAGCAATCTCACACATCCTGCAAGATCAGAGCTTTGCACAGGAAATATCCCCTGCATCATATCTATCATCTCTTAACAGACTCCTCTGACTAATTACAACCATTATTAAAAATATGGAATATGAGCACAGTGAGGAGCAATTGTATATTCACAATCTTCAGTTTGTTTCTTAGTAAAAGAACCTTCAAGACCATCTTTAGTTTCAACAGCACAAAGATCATTTTCAAGTGTCAGCATCTTATCCTGGGGAGGGACTGCTAAGCAAAAACTCGTGTAACATTAGTAGATACAGCATTTATCACTGTAAAATTCCCTGGAGAACTTCTCAGCATAGACATACCGTGATGGGGGCTATAGGTCCAAGATGTAGGTCACTGGCTTTTTATCCTACAAACCACTCTGTACGGGACAACCCACCAGCCTCCCTAAACAACCTATTCCTATACTCTCACCAGGGTAGAGGCTGCAGGAAAATTTCAAGTCTGCTTTTGATTTACAAGCAACTCCCTATCTCTCCTGCTTATTAATGCCTCTGAACAGGAACAGACTAGGGTTTTTCTTATCAGACAATCCCTTGAGTGCTTTTGCATTGCTCAGATTTGACAAAACCTGGAAGAAATTAAAGGAGCTGCCCAACTACAGTACCCTCAGTAGGCCTTAAGTGCCAGACTTTTGCTTAGGCTTGTCTTTCACAGCTTCAAAGCAAAGTGTGATTCTTTCTGGAGCCCAGCTGTGCATGTGAGATGATTTTTTTTGAGCAATAATACTAACCAGAAGTACATTAACTTCTTAAGGACATACTAGCTTCTGAAATAATCAAGCGATGATTTGGACAACCCCTTCACCTGGTAGGGGATTTTTATAGAAATTTGCACTTCCCCTTTTCACAGCCAAAAGGACAAGTCAGTAGTTCTTCTGCTAAAAGGAATAGAGTGCAACTTACAGACATGGAAAATGCAAAATGTATGTGGATGCTATAATTGCCCCGTGAGACACCCCATTACTCCTGCTTGGGGTTATAAAGAGAGTTTAAACAAGCAAATCAGTTCAGAAGGTATTTTGCAGGCAGACGGGCAGCTGGGAACCAAAGACTAACAATTCCAAAACTCGGTGTTCATGTGTAAAGGACAGAAAGGGAGAATACTACTTGTCTCATAACTGAAAGATTGGATTTCTCTTTTCCTGTGCATTTTTAATGTGCTTACAGGGTTTCATGAAACAGAACTCCCCGGGCAGGCCTGGGGGAACAAGGAAGTTGTCTGTGCTTGGGAACTGCCAGAGTTACAGCTGTGCAGTAGATGGGAAGACGTGCAGACGTGGCACCAGTCTCCCATGTATCACACTGCCATGGAGGACTCAAGCTCTCCGAGCCCTTCACACAGATGCGGATTCCTGATGAAGGTGACCCCACCAGCTCCAAGGTAGGCTGCCAGGGCAGTGGAATTGCTTCATCAGAGAAACATATGGTCAACTTTTTGTATCTCCTTGCCAGGTGTGATACAGTTGTTACAGGTGTGCTCCCTGTGGTGAGCCAGGGCTGGCTGTGCACCATCCTTTTGTAAGGGATGCCATGAAAACCAAATGCTTTGGGCAGGGAGTGCTGTGGCACAGTGTGCTGCCAAGGCCACAGGACACTAATCCTCTGGCTTGCAGAATCCTTCACCCAAGTACAGAAACTGGGACTGCAACTCCAGAAAACGCACATCTGAAGCATCCCTGAGAGCTTCAAGCTGAATTCCTGATGATCTGACTTCTTGCTCCCTTTTCAAAGCCTCTCCTTCGTTTTAGTGTTCTTTTAGCAGAGCCACTGCATAACAGAGTATAGATCAAGTCTCCAGTGTCAAAACTGGTCATCTCTCACATTTGTGAAAGGTGTGGATGGCCAGCAGGGTTGGAACAGAAACAGGATCTTTGAACCCACCTAAAGTCAACTCAGCTCTGAGCCTGCTCATTAAAGACTACATTTTTCTAGTGAGAAGGCTGTTGTATCAATTTTGTGCCAAATCAAGGGTTTGATTAATCCTTGTTCTGACTCAGAGCTCTGAGTTCAATCAAGCTATACAAGTCATGAATTTAGTTCTTAACTTTCTCCACAGAGAATACTGGTTTGGAGGTTTTTTGATGCTGCTTCAGTGAACCTCTCAATTTACAATGCATCTTGCTCCAGCAAAGCCTGCAAGCAGACGCATGTGGGAAGTATGTGAGAAACTCCTGAGAGAGGAACTGGACCGCTTCCATACTAAAACCATCACCAGCCTCTTTCACCTGACATCCTTGCTCCTGTTTTATTCAGTGGTAAACAGAGTGCTCCTCCTTCAAGCATTTGGCTTCCCACAGCTGAAATGATGGCCAAAGCAAAGACTCCCACTGCCTTCCCTGGAAGCTGAATCTCTGCCATGGGTAATGGTTTGCCCCGATGGCAAAGGGGGGGTTTAGGGAGAATGAGACAGTGAGTCCATCCCTTCTATAACAAACACGTCCACTGTGTCCAGCTCGACTAAGGACTTTACCAGATATGAGTGACATCTGCTCCTGAGCCCTGCCCAGAGATCTTACTACTTAACACTGGTTACTAGCCGACAATTGTCCCTGCTAACTTCCACCAAAGTGGAAGTCCCTCCAAATTCTCAGAAAAACCAGACTTGTAGCCCCTGCACATATACTATGGCCAAGATTTTTTTCTCTCATGCCCTTTTTTCAGGGCACATTTTTGATGCACCTCATCTGACTTACATTTCTCTCTTCCAGGCCTGCTCTGGGACCTTACTGGACATTGCAGCACCTTTTTCTCATGCTTCTTTTCCATTAGGGGAACAGTTTGGTTCTGGCTAGGGACTTACACTTTGGCTAGTTCCCAGATCTGTTGCACAAACAGTACCTGTTCTGGATTTCACACCAGAGTGATAGTTTGTCTGAAAGATCCCATTTGCCATTTACCCTACTTTTGCTAGTTTTCCAGCATACATCCTGCAGTGTCCCTTCCTAGCTCCACAGAGCCAATATTCTGATCATACATAGCAAGGCTCCCACATGCTGTCCCTTTTTAAAAGCCCAGTTTCTCAGCAAAACTTTTCAGCCAACATTTGATGAACATCCTAATTATTCTTGCCACCTTCTGCAGTGAGAGTAAACAAACCCTTGCATCAGTTGATGAGCAAATTTACATTTTACGGAAGGATCTGCTATGCAAGATCTGTCAAAACCTCTTTCTACTTCTCCTTCATTTGCCCCTCTTAGCAAACTTTCAGCCTAGGGAAGGCTTAAATAATATATCTCCAAATCCAAGGAGACAATGGTAAAGGGTTACTACAAGTCACTCTCTTCAAACACCGAACAAGAGACTTTATTTAAAAACAAATAAAAGGCCTAGCCTCCCTACTATACTCTGTCTGTACCCCCTGGAAATTGCCTGCCTGGAAGCTCATGCAGCTTCCTGGAGTTTGCCTTTCAGAGCAGACATCCCCACAGGGACGATCCCAGGATGTCTTTCCCGACATCTCAGGCCAAGAAGCACAAGCAGCATGTGAATCCTGGCCGTATACTGCTCCAGCTCAGCAGGAGTGGCCTGAAAAGGACCATGGCTTTGCTACAACTGCTTTGTAGCCCCAACAAGCAAGCATTTGGCTTGCCGTGAGCCATTTCTCATGCACCCTTTTCCTGCCTCCTCCCTCAGGCACACTGCTTTCACATCAGAAATACTCCCCCAACACTTTTGGAGTTTCTTTCTTACACAGCCTCTGCAAGCCAAGAAAACTGCTCAGATCTATTCAGTAGATTCATTCCTGGTAGTCTTCAAAGGATTGCTAATTCCAGCCTCCTTAAAAAAATGCAGGGCATTCCTCCTCTTACAGCTTTTCTGTCTTCCCTTCTTTCTGTAAGTCAGCACCTGTTGGGCCATAAAACAACAGACCAGAAACACAGTGCACCTGAAACTGTCTGAAGCTTCAGCAGCTTCTGCTATGGGCAGGCAGACTGGACACTCCTTGGAAGGGCAATCCAGCTGCCTATGCAAAACCAGCTTTCTAGAGGAGAGTGGTTCACCCCTGGCTGGCTTGGATTAAGGGCTAACAAGGGTTAACAGTGTTTGCTCCTCTCTCCATCGCACCCCCTCCTCCTCCTCCTCACTGTGCATTTCAGTCAAAGACCTGCTCCCTGGCCAGCCACTGCCGGGATTAGGCTGCTCCAACAGTCTGGCTGACACTCTGTGCAGGAGCAGGGTCCGGGGGTCTGGAGGCAGCACAGGCGAACTGCTGCGCAGTCCTCCAGCAGGAACTCTAGAACTGAAGCAGTAACAATCACCATTCTGAAGATTTTAAAATTATGCAAGTTTAAAACAACCTTTGAAAACACCCAACTTAAGAAAATACCAAATTTCTGGTGGTGGTGTTGTTGTTGTTGTTTGGGAGTTCCCCCCCCCCATCCTTTATTTTTTTTGTACTTTTCTTGTAAGGCTGCAAGTATTTTAGTTACTATGCCTGCTGAGGAGCCATATGGAAAAATCGGTTCTCTCCTCTTAAACTGGTTGCACAGTTTTGATTTTCATGTGCCTACAGAGATCTGAAAAGTCTATGTCGTTTTATTTTATGCTTTTTCGGCAGAGAGGGCAAGTGGTCTGTGGATCATCTGGCCAAGAACACAATAGGTAAGCACAGTATTTTTTTGTGTGACATATTTCCAAGAGTCTGAGAATATATTGTTTGTGTAATTGGGTGAAAATTACCACAGTCTTTAGGATGATGTTCTCTTTGGGATAAGCTGATTATAGGTTTGTTGATCACTTGGTTTGTTTGTTTTCCTGGACAAGAAAAGCTGAGCTGCTGTGGTATCAGTGTGGTTTGCAAGATCCTGTCATTTAAACAGCAGAAAGACTTTTTTTTTAATCCTCTCTGAAGGGGCAGAGCAACTCAGATTCCACTGTCAAAGGTAAAACAAAATATTTGGGGTTATATTTTAAATCTGTAAGCTATTATTAGACTACAAGAACAACAAAGTGGCAAAGTGACTCAGAGTCATAAGGAAAGCTCTAAGAAAATTAAAAATGGAATTGATATAGAAATCTTAACTATTCTTTCAACTTGTTCAGATGAGGGTTTTATCCTGCCTTCAACCAGGTGCTAAAAATGTTAAAAACAGGCAGAAAATATATCAACTTTATTTGGATGTTGAGAGGGACATTCAGATGATCTGGCAGTGATAATTTCCATAATAATCTCACTGATACTAAAGATGTGCTTTATTTTGGGAATCACAGATTTTGTACACAAGAACCTACAGATGTATTCAATAGTATGTTTAAATATGCATGTTTGAAATGGCTTTAAAAAGGAACAGGTCCTTTTATAATGTCACTTTAATTACAATGGACAGAGGGTCTGTTGAACTATAGATTTGACTGCCTGAGATGTTCTGCACATTTGCAGGCACCATGAAGAAAGGGCTGATCTCAGAAACAAGTAAAAATTACAAAGAGCTGAGCCTTTGTCTTTTATGTTCTTTTCTATCATTAGCCAATAATCATATTTAACCAGGATATTTACTCTTTGCTGCTTGTAAGATGGAATAAGCTACTTTTCCCTCAAAAAAGGGATCTTGCTCACAGAGCTCCCTCTGCTTTCCAAATCCCTGAGCTACAGCTGGCACCTGTGTTAAAGGTCTATGCCCTTTCCACTTCCATACTTTTCTTTTTCTGAAGCTGGATGTGGCAGACAAAAGAGTTCTAAGTGTAATCAGTAACCTCACATAGTAGTGTACTGTCAAATTCCTTGTCCTAACCAGAGTGTCCTGTCTGTGTGGCTCTGGGCACTGTACACAACCTTTTAAATAATCTCAGAAATAATGTAAGCATTTGCTGATGATTTTGGGGACTGGTTGTGTACTTTTCTCTCATAGATGCCAAGCTGATAATAAAGCCTCCTGGGAACAGGGACACACTGATTTTTTAAAAATCTTTATCAGAGTGAGTACAATATAGTTGTTTCTGTGAGCAGAAAATGCTGAGACAGACTGGAAGTGATGCAGGTATGAAAATGATGGGCAATAGAAAAATCTAAGAACAAGATTACTGCCCTACAGTAATAAAGCCTTCCTCCAAATGAGATACACAAAGTGCTTAGAATCTCCTAAGTGTCAGTTTAGGCATTCTTACCCAGGATTCTGCACCCTTCATCTAAAAGTATCTTACACAACTCTCAATAAGTCTGATCCTCTTCTCTACACACAGAGAAATAAAAATTCAATGCTCTCTAACCGACCAGCAGCAGCAGTGTTTGGGATGTGACCTCCTGTGAGCTTGAAAGTGACAGCTCCATTACAAACAGCTCAGCCCTGAAATTTAGGAAATGAACACTATGAACTACAAAAAATATTTCTGATGTAATTCTTCACTCATTCTTTCAGCAGTAAAAGATTTTTTTATAACTGTCTTGTGATATTGTACCTGTGCTACATTGACCATATTTTCTACAACAAAAGACTTCATAGCAGCTTCTGCCATTAAATATTTACAGAGAAATCCTCTGAGAAATATTTGTGTGAACTTTAAGCAATTTAGCAAAATGGAGACTGGTACTCTATGAATGCCTGACTTGCTGTGATTATGATAAATACCAGTAAAGGCATAGAAAGTGTCACTGACTATTTTATCCCCCATGACAGCAGTTTCTATTCACTTTTGTCATCTCACTTTGCAGTACTGAAGATGTCCTGGTTCAGGTTTTATCTGCCTCTCCATGTTCTCATGGCAGCTTGCTTGTGCCATTCCATAAAAGCACCTACCACCAGTTCCCAACAGAGCTTCAGGACTGATCTCTTCAATTTCTACCACTCCCTGATACTTGCTGATGGTAAGGAAACTACAGTCCACCTGATGAAGGATATACCCAAAAGGTAAGAGCAAAATCAGCCACTCCTGTTCTCAAAGACTTCCTTGTGGCACTGGTAGTTGCACACTACCAGCACGAGCCAAAAATCTCTATGCACCTGCAGAGCTGTACCAGTGCACACTGAATTTACAGAAGAAGGCCCATTGCTCAAGTGTCATTCCATTGCCCAGAATCTGGAATGAGCCTCTGACATGACGTTTAGGTTCATGTACACATCTCAGGCAGCTTTCTGTGGTGTTTGTCAGAGCAGCAGCACAGCTGACACACAGTGGGTGGGCTCCAGCAGCAAACAGTTGTGCCACAAACAGCCTGGCTTCAGGACTGCAGAGATATCAGTCTGCATTTTACCTATATGCATGGTAAAATACAATTTTACCTAGCAAATTAACTAGCCCCCAAATCAACAGAATATCTGCACAGACATCATCTCAGAGAAACTTCTGCCAGTGTCCTGCATGCTTGGAAGTGGTTTTGTTGGTAAGACCAAAAGCACTTTGGATGTGAAAATTCCACAGATTCTTTGTTTCCCCAAAATATCTGTAAAGTTTTCTGCCATACCTGGATATGTGGGTGATCTGGTTATTACAACTGGTGCTGTATATCTTGGGTAGCAAAGATCAATCTGCTTGTTTGGGAAGAGAACACTTGAAGGGGTTTAGTCAGACTCTATTTTGGGCAGTGACCAACACATACAGATTTTGACATAGACCCAAGTGGTCATGGAGCAGAGGGCGAGCCCAGATGGTTCAGTCTTCACATGAATTGCACAGACAGAAACTGGAACATGGCAATATGTTATATAATGTGATGATGCTCACAAGAGCAAGGAGCTCTCCTTGTTAAAGGAAAAGGGACATTGAAATCTCAGAGACAAGGGAATTTTTCTGTGCTCTTACGGCATATTACAACTGCAATTAGGAGGCAAACCCCCTCAAGTTTAGCATGATCAGGTAAGGTTTTTATGAACCCCAGCCATCCAAACAGAAAGCCAAGAGATGGCAAGTTTTAGCTTAGAGTAAAAGAGTCAAGAATGTGGCCCAGTAGCCATATCTTGAAAGTAAGCCAGACCTCTAGGCTTACATGATCTATCCGTAATGACTAGGCTTGCTTTACTAATAAACAAAAAAAACCCTTGAATTGCCTTCATTTAAGTGCAGAGTGAGTGACCCAAGTCCAAACAGTTCTGTGGCCATACACAGTCTGTACAAAACCAACAGAAACAGAGTGAGACAGGAGGTTGAGCTTTTTTTAGGCAGGAATCAAAGCTGACCAAAGACAGTGATGTCACTTTGTACTGCTCATGCATAGCAGCCTTTGACATAAAGGCAATTAAGGTAGAACTGGCCTGGAGGAAACTGCCATTTACATCTAAAACTGTTCAGGACTGGCTAAAACCAGTCTATTACATCTGCTTCCTCTGACACCCAGGAAGACCTAGATATGCAAGCACACATAAGGGAGGATAGGGTCTAAGAGCCTTCACTAAACTCCAGTCAGGAAACCCTGGGCATAAGTGTACCAAATTCCATAGAGTTAGGTAACGGGTGGTTATCTAGAAGGCAGTTCTATAAACCATATCCATCATCCAAAATAACCAGCTCAGGACTGAGATATGATATTCACCTCAAGTGTGCTAAAATTCAGAGGGAAAAATATTGCCTAAGATACATGAACAAAGCTTTCAGCAAATATTAATCATTAGGGGAAAACAAAGAAAACCCACAGCACGTATTCCTCCCACAGCTGAAGATTTCAGGCATTCACATCCCTTTGTGTGGATGCACCTCAGAGAGCAACAGTCATTTCAATACCACATCAGAACAGCTGATTACAAGGAGTCTCGTGCAAACTTGAACTGCCTGACACTTTCCCTCTTTCTAATCCACATTTACAGGTACTACTTTGTTTTGGAAGAAAGCAGAGTCCTTTCACCTTTCACAATAACTGTGACCCCCTGTGATGTTCCCATCGAATGGAGCATACTTGTGCACAAGGCTTCAGCAAGTTTGCCAGGAAAAGAAACACAAGGTAAGCCTTTCAGCACACAAAGTAAGACCTCTGTCAAAGCAGAGGCAAAGAAACTATAAGTTACTCACGGGGAATTGTGTCACAGGAAATTCCCCACAAGCCTAAACATCTCACACTTCCCTCTCCTGCAAATTGCTGTGGGCTCACCCTGTTTCCATGGATGAAACATGGGAACCCATCAGATTTTGCCCTCAATTCAAGTAAATTAAGGATTATATGTGAAAAAAGTCTACATCTAAGGTTAATATTTGGGAACAGCTGTGGGTCTTTGAGGCTGCACACAGATCAACTCCATAAGCTCTTTGTACTGGGCCAAATTTGGCCCTGCTGCCTTAGCTCTTTTTCTGTGGCTTGGGTCACTTGAGACAGTCATTTGCTCCCCACAGCAAAGCACAAAAGATTTATCCATTTCTTCCTCTAGGATTATCATCCATCATGGCAGTGGGCATTACACTACCAGTAGCCTAAAAGGCAATTCCTTTCCCTTGTATGACCTTTTTCAATTAACATTTCAAACTAAGAATCTGAAAGCTGCCATTAACAAGTCTTACCTGTCAAGCAGGTACACCTGACCGAGTTCAAATTACGCTCCCATGTTTTCCTTCTTCAAAAGAGACAATGGCACAAAACTAATCCAAAGAAAACTCCTATTCTAGAAAGAGTGAGTCTCCTCAAAGTGAAGTACCCTAAGGGACAGCTAATGGAAGAAGAAAATTGTAGGGACATCAGGCATGATACAAGTTAAGCTTTTGCAATCTGTGGTTTCATAATAACAGTGTTTTTGAAAACGTAATTCTACAGCTGCACAGCAGAAATAAAAGCTTCTCAAATTTTATTTTAATAAATTGCCAGTAGCAACATACTTTTACTAAAACATATTTTTAGTCATAATTATTGTTTTCAAGAAGAAAATATGATGTGCCCTAACATATGAACAGTAGAACTTATATGATATGCTTTATTTCACATTGGTTAAAACAGAAGTTACAAGTCTGCTTTTTGCCTGCAGGTGACCATGATACACAGGAGGTCTCAAAATCTCAGAAGGCCCCAAGCGTGGTCTCCACCATTTTTAACTACAAGGGAAATTCTGTAGAGACTTACATGGGTATGTCTTCTCATTCTGCCCTTTACATGCTGGAGTTCTTATCCACTGAGCGAGACACACACATTACTGTGTACCTAACGACTGACACAACATCTGGGCACCTCTATCCTGAGCTTCCAATGGATCCACGCATAGATGTTATTGGAGTTGGGCATACAACTGTGACTCTGACCTGGAAACACAGTCCTTCTGTCCTGCAACATAGAGAAAGCATCCAGTACTGCCTCCTAGTTAACGAGAAGCACAACTACAAGAGCTTATGTGCTGCTGAGACAGCAATCAGGTCCTCTGGAATGAAGCTGCCACCTACACTGGCTTTGTCCCTCTCTCCGTACCTTCTCGAGCCGCAGCAGGTGATGATACTGTCCAACAGTGAACTGAGCATCATCAACAAAGTGAGCAGTGGGGAAGTCCGGCAGATCTGCATGGGCACCAAGAACACTTACACAGTGCCCAACCTCAGCCCCAGCACCCAGTATTACTTTGATGTTTTTGTTGTCAACCTCCTCACAAATGCCAGCGCCGCTTACACCGGGACGTTTGCAAGGACCCTGGAAGAACCCGAACCCAAGGTGACCGAGCTGAAAGATGGGAAAGTGATTCAGGTTGTCCTGGATGGGCAAAAGCAGAAATCCTACAGCCTGCAGTACCAGGCGAGGCACAAGAAAGTGCAGTTCTCCTTTCAGTTGTGTCGTGGTCAAGTACGGGTTCACATAACAAGGAACAGCAAAACGGTGGCATCGGAAAACATCTCAGGGCTGAAGTATTTCTCTCTGAAGGGAAAGCTGCTGGACACGTATCTGGTGCAGCTGAGGTCCACAGAGGAATCTAACTCTTCTGTGAAAGTTCAGGTGTCCCCGCATTTCCACAAGCCTTTATTCCCACTTCTTCCAGAGAGCTTAAAAATCAAGTCCTTCAGTAAACTGAGAACCTGCAACTCTGTGACCATTGCCTGGCTGGGAACACAGGAGAAGAGCAAGTACTGTGTGTACAAGAGAAGGATTGAGGAAGATCAGGTCTGGAGGGAACTGCAGAGTGCAGACAGGTGCTCTGGACCTGAATCTCGGCACAAATCAGAGAAAGTACTGTGCAAGTATTTCTATGATCTGAATCTCCAGCGAGCCGTCACCACAGAGACCATCAAAGGGCTGGATGCAGGAACACTTTACTTGTTTGATGTTTATCTCTTTGGGCCATCTGGCATCCCTGTCAGATATCACAGCAAAGTTGTGAAGACCAGAAAAAAATGCTGAAGGTTTTAAAGACAAGTTTTGAAGTGAGTGAATGAAGACTTCTCAAAATCTACACCAATCCATGTCATAGCCTGTGCAGTTTAAAATATACTGAGACAGAAAAAATAAAAAGCCATGAGATTCTACAGAGAAAAAAAAAATCTTAGTTGTCTAGACCATTACACTTACTTTTACATCTCCTCTCCTGTGTAGGGTGAGGTTTTTTCTTTTCCTATCTCATTCAGACATCAAAAAGAGACCTGTGAAACAAACCCACGTATGTGGAAATAAAATACCCTAATGGCACCTATGAGAAATAGATTGGTTACCTAAAATGCTTCTGAAATCCAGTACAGAAGTGCTGGGAAATGCCTCACAAGAAGCACACATTATTTTCAAATCCCAGAGAGTTTTTCCACTTTCTGTAACTCACTGAAGTAACGAGGAACTGAGAGACCCCACAAGGCAGGCTACTCTTGAGAAACTGAACTTCCTCCCTGCTTGAACAGAGATGGAAACAACAAGAAATTAAAAGAAGCAGTGCAACTGGTGTAAAGCTCCACACCTCGAGTGAAGCAGGCTGAAATACATCTTCCCCTGTTACCCATGTGTTTGCTTGGTTTCATTTCTATAGAGAAACTGTGCTTGATTAGAAACACAAAATTCAGGCCAGGAACTAGCTCTGGATCCAGCTTTTCTGGGGAGTATACAAACACACTGCTGTGCTGCTGCCCATTGAGGAAAGCAGCAAGTGGGGAATTCTGCCACGGAAAGAAGATTTATCTATAACCTCAGATATCGAGCCCCTGTCTATGACTGTGTGACTCCTGAGTGTAATATATTCATCTTTAAATGAGCCTATATCAATTAATGCATTGCTTTGAGAAAAACTAAATGTGGTTTTCCTATTAAATACCATGGAGGAAAAAAATATTTGTAGTAAAAATTCTGACAAACACTTCTTAGTTGCCTTGTTTCATTGATTACTTTCCTTAGATGACATGAGATAGTAAAAAAAAAAAAACTGGAAAAAATTAAACCCCCTTGTGCTCAATGTCAATTATCAGCAGAAAATATTTTGCACACAGGCTCTGGAATTTACATATGAAGAAAATACATAAATTATTAGTTCCATTATTGTATATTTCAGAAGTTCTCTTGCAATTCAAGGCCATCAAGGTTCTAGTTTGAGCAGTTATTGCCTCCAAGCATGTTTGGAGGCCCTTGGTAAGGACTGAAATCAGTCCTGTGTGCAGACATAGAGGTTTGTGTGTTCCCTGCTCCAAAGACCCTCTACCCTGTGCACCCTGCACAGCACACATCACACATTAGCAGACTCTTCTACCCCAGATGAGGGGCTCAGGCCTTCACAGGGGAGCAGCTGCAGTATCTGGGCTTTGGCTGGGCTTTACATTCCTGCAGGCACCTCTCTGGACTGAGCAGTGCCACAGCAGGAGCCACGTGCTCTGCAGCCTCCTGTCCACACTCCACAGGCCTTTTGGCTGATTACAGGGGCTGGCAGCTGCACTGCCTTCATTCCAAGGCAGGCCTCCTCTTCATTTGGCTCCTGCCAAAAATAATCTGAGCTAAGAGGGCAAGAGAGGTCATCTCCACTTGGAAGTCTTCATGTTTTCTGCCTTCCTCCTCCATTTCAGGCATTTATATGCTGGATGAATTTCACTTAGATGCCCTGCAACTGACTGTAATAACCATGATAATAATAGAGGAGGAACAGGAAGATCTGATTAACTGCAGATACAATATATTCTTAACCCACTGCCCTCAATCAGACCATTAACCCTTGCTTTAGCCCTCTACAAATGCTACAAAAATGTCACTTGGCTGAGGAAGATACATCATCACATTGTTCAATATTTGTGTTTCTACTGAAGGTTTTTTACAACAGAACTGGCTTTGGACTTCTCAGCAAAAACTTGGTTTTGTGCTGTAGCCAAGAGGTCCAAGGAAGGTATAGGAAAGCCTGGCAGAGGGCAGAGAACTTAGAAGTCAAAGGTGACACAGAAGCAAAGGCTTGGTGCAGCACCAGGTTGACTGACAGTTAATCAGAACCTGGAGGGAAAGAGTTCAGGTTTGGAGATCAGCAGATATTTCAGGGGGACTTTGAAAAGAGCCAGAAGATTCTCTTCTTCACTCCACCTCTCCCTGGTCATTGTCACATGCAGAGGACTGGTTGAGGCAGAGACCAGTAGGAAGCTCTGAAGACCAAAACTTACAGCTCCTGTGCCCCAAGCAGAGCAGTGACCACTGCAGCTGCTGGGAGGGCTGATGCCAGTCCCTCACTCAGGAGGAGCTGCCCGCCACACGTAGTAGGCACCCCATCAGCAAAGGCCCCTGTGCACAGGAGAGAGAGCCTGGATGTAGGGAGGAACATGCTGTTCTGTCAAGACTTATTGTCTCTAATATAAGCAGAGCAGGCAACCTGCCCTGCAGGTGACAACCCACTTTGCTTATGTGTGCAGCCAGCCATGCCCTGTAATACAGGCCCCAGGAGCAGCAGGGAATATTCCCCTCTGTTGATCTTTCCACTGTGATTCTGCCTGTGTGCACCAGGCTGCAAACCTGATATCAATTCACCCATTACCCTGCTTATGGGGCAGCCTTTGGGTGCACTGGTTTCAGTTGGGTGTCACTTTGCTGACTGCTGTCCTGGAAGTTTGAGAGGTTTATCCACAACAAAACCAAAGGTGCTGCTCTTCTCACCCCTACATAAGCAGTTCCTTAAGTGCACAGCTCCCCATCTTCAGCACTCAGCAGTTCTTTTCTTTCAAAGCAGTTTGGCATCTTTAGTTTTTTCTCTTCACATTTGACTAGTCCCTTGACTATTGCAGTCTGACCATAAACATTTCCCAAGCCACATTTACCTACTTTCTTGTCTTCATGCTTTCAGCAGTCCTTGCTCAAGTTCCTTCAGTTCAGCCTGTCCTAAGCTGTCACCAGCTCTTCCCATCTGCTCCCCCCATCCTTGCTGAGTCTGAGTCACCTCAGAAGTGCAGACAGATCTCTTCATGGAGAACATCTCAAAATGCTTTGCTCTTGTGGATCATTTAGTGTAAGTTGTCGACATTGTTATCAGGCCAAGGTATTTTTTCTGGTGTTCAGTAGTGGGTCCCAGCTTTTTTGTGTGCTTCCAGCTAATGTATCTCATCCTGTCACAGCCAAGATTGAAGGCCATGCACCTCTTTCCAATTTTTACAGAGTTTCTACCACTGTTTCCACATGGGAAGTGGGGATCAGGGTACCAAAAGCAGAGCAGATAAGAGAAAACAGGTTTCATTACACATCCACTTCCCCTGTGGGTTCAGCCTCACAAATCCAAACTAGCACTGGTGAAGTGAGGTGCTGGTGTCTGAAGCAGTGAAATAATAGAGCACAGCCTAAAGTCTGCCATTGTGGATGGCTCTTGGCCACACACCAGTACAGGTAGAGGCTCTTCAGCATCCCCTTCCAGGGTTTCACACAACTGCTACTGATACAAACTTTGAAATATAACTTAACACAGTAATAATTGCTTTCTTAATTTATACACTTTGAAAGATACTGCTATCTGAAACCAGTGTAGAGGTTTCTAACACTGGGTTCAAGGACTAATGACATTTATGAGTTAATATTTAACTGACAACAAGAATAATCTATTTTGTCATTCCTTTTCTCTCCTGTAATTAACAGCCCATTTATTCATTCATTCCCTATTACTTTGAGTTTCCTAACAAATGTAAATACCCTTCAAAGTGAATCTGGAAGTTCTTTAAGAAATTGTTCCCCATCTGCCCACATTGAGGGATACATTCACAGCTTTAAGGAATTTTTTTTTTCCCCAGTTTCATCTTAGTATCTTTGCATGTTTTTTCTGTCTAACGCTTTCCCACTTGGAAGACTTCCTTCTAGCTTAAGCAACATGTTAAGATAGTTCTGCTATTTTGGCCCCAGGTGCTGGAGGGAAATCCTGCTCATGATTTGCTTTCATACACAGAGCTGATGTTGGTTTATATGTATACACATCACCCCCAGTCTGGGCTCCATTATTATTAGCTGTTGGGTTTTGTGGGTAGAATTTAGGAACCACAGACACTGCAGTTAAACATCTTGGACACATGTGGCTTTGCACAAGGCTTAAAATCTAATTTTGAAAGTCAAATAATATTAGCACTTGACAGCAAGTCCAAGCCAATGACCCCAAAATGCCAAAGGCTTTCAGGTGCTCTTAGAGAAACTGAAGCTCTCTGGCATTTAGAGAAAAAATGAATAGCAGCTGAGTAGCCATTCAGCAAAATAACCCATCCAGGCAAAACAAAATAGATGGTGTCTTTAGGGATGAAGATGAACAGAAGATGCACAGCTGCTCATCAGTGTTACCTCTCCTGCACACACTGGATTGAGAAATCAACAGCATAACAGAGCACAAACAGGGCAATGTGCTTCTCTTGCACAACAACAGGTATTTCCTAGGCCAGTCTGTCAAGGAATATTAAATAACAGCATCGTAAAGAGCAGCTAAATTTACTAGAAGAGGCAAACAACAAGTACGTCTTGATCCTGCCTTGCATTCTTCCGCACAGAAACACGATGTAATTCAAGGATAAGCCCAGAGGACACTGGGCTAACAATCACCTCTGGCATGAGCCGCTGTCGCTCCAGCATCGCCGGGATGCTGCCGGGAGCTGGCCGAGCATCCCAGGCAGCACATGGAATGCTGTGTTGCCGCCAGGTCTGCGGGCACGAGAGGGCACTGTCAGGCTGGATGAGAAGCGGGAAAAGCTGACTTGATAAGGCTTATCAGGAGCAAATATTTCCACAGATTTAACAAGTCGAGCATCTTTTTGATAATATTATGAGGCAGAATGGATGGAAGGAAAGTCCAAGGAGCTTACATTTTATTTCCTTTTAGCCTTTCGAATCTTCCAAGTTTGATGGGTTTTTGTTTAAAATTAAAGTGCAGAAAAAGTGACAACCGAGGCACAATAAAAGGTAGGAAAGGACTGCAACAGCAGTGCTCCCACTGAGGTGTTCAACACTGCCAGTACTGATGGGACTAAAGCAGCTATAAAACAGAAAAATACTGTGGTGCTGAGGACAGTTACAGAGTTCACGAGGTTTAAGTGGGGAGTGTTAGTTCAGGCACAAACTGTCCAGCAAGTTGTGATCCCCATGACAAGTCCCTATCCTCTCCCTATCCTGAGGGAGATTCTCTGGAATATTACTTCCCTGTCTCACCAATTTAGAGATTCACCCCCCACCACAGCTGGATGTCCCATCTATGTGTATAGATGGGGCATGGGAAACAGCACTGTTTGACAGGGACTTGTTCCTTGGGGAATTTGGTCACTGACCTTGTAGCCCCTATGAGAGAGGAAGACAGGGACTAAGAGCCATCCCTAGAAAACTGCATCCCCTGACCTATGCTGCTTTTGCACTGAGGAAGGTTCTCTGAAATTCTGCTTCTCTACCTCAGATTTACAAAAGCATTTGAACAAGGGCAGCCTTGCCAGGGCTGAGAGCAGAGGAGACCAAGAGAGTAAGCACCAGAGGCTGCTGGGTTTTTTAGCAGGTATTGGTATCAGTGACACAGGAGGGGCTTTGAGAAGGTGACCCAGGAGCTCAGTTTCAAAAGGTTTTTTTCAGACTGCCGTGGTAATTTGCTCTGAAAGCAGAACCCAGTAAGAAGAGAGACCACCAGGTGCTAGGGTGAAAGCAGAAGAAAACCATGAAGAATCAGAAGGTAATGAGGTAAAATTTGAGTTTGTTAGAAGCTTTCAAGGAAAGAAAGGGCCCACATTTGGCACCGAACTCCTATTTTTGCAAGTCACCTACTCAGGAAGCCTTTTTACCTGGACAGACATTTCTCCAGAATGACACTCATTTTCAGAAGGGCTCTGCAGGAGCCCTGATAAGGGCTGCCAGTGGGATACATCAGTCCTGGCCCTTCCTGCAGCATTTTCCAGGCACCAGCACCACAGTGGTAACTGATACCAATAATTTTTTCATTCTCTTCCCAGCAGCAAGAAGATTGTTCTTGACTGAGCTTCACTGCTGATTAATTTGTCTGACAGTCACTGCCAGCACATAAGCCCACTAAGTCCCCAGTATTCCTGTAGCTTGACTCACACAAATAGGAGAACTCAGCATGTTGTCTGTCCCAAGCCTATGGCCCTAAGGAAATACACAATCTGAGTCTCCTTTAGAGGCCTCTGAAAATAACCACATATAGCACACTGTCAAGGTAATGTGCTGTTAGAGCTGGATCTCACATGTAACAGATCCACTACATAAAAAACACCACAAAACCAAAGCAGGGGCTCGAGGCAAATAGTCAAAGTCTGGCTGTCCTGCTTTTCACTTTCCTCAGGGAAACATAGTTCAAAATCAGCCTAGCAACACCCAAAGTGGTTCTACATAGCACAGCTGAGGTGGTACCACTTTTGAGGAAAATCACTGAGTTTAAAGATAGAAAGTACCAGTGTGGGGTCCCACACTTTCTGTGAAGGTAGGAGATGGCTTTAAAGATATTAAATGTATCTCTACTGTGACCTTATCTGACTCACCTAAGGCCACAGACATCACCAGAGAGCTTAAGGTTGGCTATTTGAGCTTCTCTCAGGTACAGGAGTGCAGAAAAACAGATTTCCTGATGTGTCCCAATGGAGAGTTTCACAGATATACCTCTCAAACAGCTGAGGAACACAGCTGTCTGTCTTGTTTCCTGGACCTCATCAGTAAGGTAAGATAGATCAAGAAATGAACTGTTCAAAATATGCTGTCTGGTTGGAAAAATTTTTTAATTCAACACTTCTGCTTGCAAATAACTGATAACATTGTATCACGCTAAGTAAATCTATAAGATGTGTAAGTGGGAATCTATAAGGCCTCTTTTTGAAACCATATTCATTTTCATAGATGTGCTCCAAACAACTTAATATATGTTACTACAGATATCAAGTTATCCCTGAACAATGTGTTAGTGGCGCTCTGGGCACTACTAGGGAAGGGAGCTAAAGCTCTCTCTACATACTCATCCAGACACACACACATAAGACTCCTTAACAAATCTGTGCTTTCAAACTGAACTTTTCTTGGAAGAAGTTTACCATGAGCAGGGACTGGATAAATTTGCCATAAAACATAAACATTGATACATTTCAGAAATAAAACAATCACAAAGAGTGAAAAGAGGGATGGGTCAGAGCTGTGTTTCCCACAATTTCAGGAGTTACAACACACCCAGCATTGTTGATTCTCACTGTGTTTCCAGAACATTTGCAGCACTGTGATAAGGTTAGTTGAGTAGGACAAGCAGAACTATTACTATTCACTGCACTGGTGGCAAGGGTTCATCTCCTAATGCTTCACACACCAAACCCCTACGATTAGGGAGTGAATTCTCTCTTTCCCTTTTCCACTCTTGATACATAGAAAGCAGTCATAAGCATGAGCTACTTGACTTAACAGTATCTTAATGTTATGATTTGGGTCCAGTTTCATGATTTTTAAGCATTTGGAGTTGACAGTACTCATGACTGTGGCTTGTCAGCTGCAGATCATGAGGGACCATGAAAGAAAGAACAGTTTGCTTACAGTGACAATGAGGAAGCATCAAGATGCTTACTGGACATGGTGGAAAGTTTTAGCTTGGAGGATTCTTTGGCTTTTTTCATATAGAAGAATCTCAACCCAAGAGGGAACCAATATTAAGCACTACAGTTGGTGATTAGTGCCTTTGAGGACAGACATCCACCCACAGAGAAGGATTCTTTATCTACAACTCAAAGGACACACTGGGCTGATCTAAAAAAAAAAGTAAAATATTTCTATTCAAGCAGTTAGTTTCATAAGTGGGCCAAAACCTCTGGCTTTATTATGTGGTACAGTCCTCAAAGCCAGATTTTCAAAAGCATGTAGTGCCAGTTTCTCAGCTCAGACTGAGAACCCACAAATTGGCCAGACCATCAGCAGTGCTTTGCATATATTATCTCCTATTGGGACAAAATCCTTCCAAATCTGTCCATAACTCAGTGAAACCACAACAGTTACATCTGCAAACAATTTGGGCCATAATATTTTCTTCCCTAGTCATATTTATGCAAAGGAAAAAAGTGTTACTTTTACAGTGACTACATTGCCCTTGTCATTCACATGTACTGATGCTCAGCTTTTCTAGAACACCAGGGAGAAAGCAGTAAGGTGTTTTATTTGGGTTTTTTTCCCCCTTCCAGAAATAGAATATAATTACTTCACCTACAAAGAAGTAGTCAACTCTAACTCCGAAATAGAACTATTCTATGACTAAAGAGGAAATAATTCACTTTGAAATGAAATTTCTCTCTGATATCACAACTCCTACTCATGCAAATGGCTTTTGTTTGCAAGGGTAGTTATTCTTGATGAAAGGACTCAACAATGGAATTTAAAGGTGACTCAGAACATGAAAAAACTAAGTCTAGTTCTAAACAGGACATTAGAGTGGAAATTTTCAGTTCACTTTGTGTTGGGCCCAGTCAGTTCTGACTAGAATAACTGACAATTACATTATTCAATAGCCTTTTGAGCCTCAGAAATTGGCAGCAAACCTAATATTTCAGCTATTTGGATAAAACTGTTCCTTGTCTCTAGGGTATTGCTGTTTATTTGCCTCAACCCTAGTAATTTCTTCTTAACAGGTATTCAGGAAATGTGTGATAGCAGAATTGATCAGTCAAAGCATACCAAACATTCTTTTCCAGAGGATTGTGAAATAGTTCATTTAAGTAGTTCTTTTGTAACATCCCTTTGGCCACACTGTCCCTCCCACCAGCTCCTTATAAGAACCATGGAATCACATCTGTTATTGTCCCACTACAGCTTCTTTCTCTACAGACTTAAGCGAAATATTCACATACACTTTTACTTCATTTAAAGCAGGAAGATACCTTTCCCCCACACACACAACAGAACAGTTCCCCACCCACTCTCCCAGGAAAGTATGTAAATTGTCATAGCAAGGCCCAGTGACATCCAATAGTAAAACTGTAAGCATGTTCATGTCCCACTGTTAAGGGAAATTTAAAGGTAAGTAAATGGAATTATAAAAATAGTCTAAAGACCAAGTCTTAAGAAGGAAACTAGAAAGAATTAATTATAGCCTTCAGACAGGAAGGAGTCAGATCCCTGTGTTTAAGGGTTACTTGGGCAGGTAAAGAGACTGGCTTGCAGTCACCTCCTGAGGACCTCTCCTGACTCTGTAGGGTTTCTGGCTCTGTTTGGGGTGGCAGACTCTTTCCCCTTGCACCAAACCCTCAGCTGCTGCAGGGGGGTTCCTTCACACATCCCCCAGCACACCATCTGCCCTGTGGGGTGGATTCACTGTAGTGTCACCAGCTGTGCACACTCAGAGGCTCTGAAAAGGATGCAAAATAAGGGGCATTACTGCCACCTATCCATACTGCATTTCCCACATTCAGAGAGGCATCTCTCTGTTTCCGGGAAGTCAGGCAGGACAAGCAGATTGCAACACTGTGGCAAGAACACAAGGGAAAAAAAAAAACAAACAAAAAAAAAACAACACACAAAGCTAGGATCCCTATCTGAATTTTGTATTCCCAGTAGAGTAAGGGTGAACAGCATTTGGCCTTTTGGGAAATTATGGGTTACTTTCAGAACACAGCTTTGATTTAAGTTCTAGTTGGTTTGGTTCAGGCTTGTGTCCAAACCTTCTAAAAAACAGTTCAGTTAGAACACTTAAAGGAAGTAGTATAGGGTTTACTGCACTTTTTCCTTTAACAGTGAAATGTTTTGACTGGAAGCAATTTAGGTCAGGAGTCTTTTTTTTTATTGTATGCATATTCAGGCCACAGGACTGATCCTGATGGGCTTAAGTGCAGTAATAAATGTTCTGGACACCCATTGTTTATTCCCACTTTAAAGTAGCTGAAGAATTTTTACCATTAGGTGGCACCAGAGAATATTTGAACAATAACAGGAAGGACCTCTGCGATCTGGGGTAGTCTTAAAGCAGATGTAACCACCAAATTAAAAAATAGTCATCTTCACTCTGCATATGAGCTCTTTAATTACTTGACAACAAGTGATACAGAGTTCATCAGAAGGCAAGTTACAACTAAATCCATGATTTCTTAATTAGCAAGTGTTTTTTATTCTTAATCACAAGTAAGTACTTAATGTGAAATTGAGATACAGTTCGGTTTAACTGAGATGAATGGCTTTGTAGTGTTTTATTTGTCTTGCTGAAAAGAAAAATATATCTCTGTCCAGACAATTCCAAATGTGGGCTGTTAAAAAGAACCCTTTCAAGAGTTCTTGTGCATATCTGGTACAAATCCAGCTAGGTCTATGAATAATTTACCAGCTAATGAGCTCTTTTCTGTTTATGAAATAATACTCTTAAGAATAATAAGGCAGGACACAAGCAGTAGCCATATGTTTCTTCTCAAATTCCAGCCAGACAAATGACTTGAAAATTGCTGTTGCAAGAACTTCTAAAGCATATGGCTAAGTACATGGAATTTGTTAACTTCTTGTGTCAGATCCAAGAGTTTCCAATTATCAACAAAAGATGGCATACCAACCCAATTACTCCTGATATATTCCAGTCAAGACAGATTCCAAGTAACCATAGCTGTGTGGGTGTATGTGGTTTGAAATAACAGGAATCACTGCAAATTTAGTGTAAATAAAAAAAGTAGGCCTACAGATCACATCCAGACAAATGTGTCCCAGTGTGCCGAATGTACTTTCAACAGGAAGCAGGAATTCTTAGGCATTCTACCAGCCCTGACTTCAAGCCACCATAAACTATTAGAGGTACATTTACTTTCCAGCACTACAGAAAACTCCTGCAACAGCTTCTTTCATTTGTCAGAGGGGAAAATAAATACGAGTCCTACATAAGAAAAATGAACCAAATAATTTTTTTTTTTTTAAATTATTAATTGCAGATTGCTTTTTAAGGCAACATTTTTGTCATGCTGGGCAAACGTGAGGCTACAATTAACAGTCAGGACACTGGTACATCATGCACATTACTGACACATCTGACTAAGCAGCTGAGTCTGGTCCCGGGTTCTTACTCACGGCAGTGCTTAGCCCCAGACCCTGTGGACACAATGGGTTTTCATACTGTGCCTTCATCAAAGTATCTCCAGCCATTCTACTTGACAGTGCAATGGAAAAATAATTATATATTCACAACAATGAACCAGAACTCATAAAACCTCTAAGGACAAACCATGAGGAATGCATTCGTACACTAAAAAAATATTTCATATTCATACTGCAAAATTTATTACATCATCTTGAGGGCTACATAAACTGTCAAGGATTACTCCCACTGTACTAGGTCAGTGTGTCAACCCAGGTCAATGACAACAAATTCTTCACTAATAATTTTCTGAGTTAATTTTTGTTTTAATCACACAGCCCACAAGGAAGATAAAGGTCCATAGGTCACTTCATGCTGCATTTATGTTTGAATTCAGCATGTTGAAAGTCACTGCTTTGGTCCTTCATATTTAGCTTCCAACAACTGTGACCGCTCAAGGTTTAAGTCGTGGGTGGTAGTAAAACACACTAAAAGACAATTATCCATAGGCAAGCCAGTGACTGAGATGTTGGCCTTTTGGTCAGCCACAGCCCCACAGGCACTTCTCAGACCCAGGTTCTCTTGGGTCACGTTGCTCAATCCCCCACCAGAGTAGATTTCTCTTACTACAGGACAGACCTCTTGCTTGCTCTGGTGAGAGTAATGCCTGACTAAAGCCTACTGGAATATCCCTGACAGGCCACTTGCTGAGGAAAAAGCCTGAAAGAAATCATGCCACTGGTGAAGGGAGAGCAAAAAGCCCTGCAAAGCAGCAGTACTTGGGACACTAGTGTAAAAAGCAGCCAGGGTTTGTTTAGCTAAACACCTGATCTAATTAATGCATCATGAGAGAAAACAAGAGGTGAAAAATGACATTTTGTACCTTCCTAAATTTCTTTAACTACAGCAGGAAGATTCAAAAAACCTTGAAGTTACTCTGAAATTTGCTATCTCCATGCATTCTGAGTATAGATGACTGATGTATTTCTCCCAAACACAAGATTAAAACTAAACTGTTGCTCCTTATCAGAGCAAATAATACCTGGCACTGTTCATAGGCATTTCCAATATTAACCCACCTGTAAACCAAAGAAAACATTTTCTCATAGCTCAGGAATCACAATGCCATGGCAGCTCATTTCTAAAACACAGGAATGTTGCTTGTGAAACATAACCTGGTCTGAGCACATGGAGGTTTTCAATGATTAGCTATTGTTTTATCAGCTCCATGACAGAAAAGGATGAATTTTCACCAGGATGTTAATGATATCTAACTGGCAATGCTTCCTCACCACCAGAATAAATATTAGTAGTGAATATGTTTTCCTAAGTATCCTTATACACTTTTTTTCCTACTAAAATGTGGAAAAAGCATTCAAAAGTCTGTGCCACAAATCAAAACACCCACTTCTAAGTCAGCAACAATCCACCTGACACTAGTCCCCGCCGCACATTAGGTTCCCCTTGTCAAACTTGGGCTCTCTCAGGCCTGCACATAACAGCAGTCAACTACAAATTTCTATCTCCTCCTTTTCATGTTACTTTTGGAGATTTCTCCCCAAAGTACATTGTTTTACATGCCTCAGTTTGAAGCATGTGACTCCCTTCTAGCAGCATTTAAGTAGACACATGAATTCAATCACATAATTAAGCCTATTGATTTTGGTGAGGCTATCTGTACACACGAAGCCAGGCTTAAGCACCACAGTGAACGATGGCCTTTCTTTATAATTTCATATACTGTCTAGAATTATCTAGCTATCTTAATATCAAGAAATGTGTGTGCAATCAGTCAGCTTGAGCTGTTGCAACATAGTTGTGCCAATTTTTTGTGGTATTAGCTAAACATTGATACTGTGGTGCCACGGGGCACCTACCCCAGGGATCTGAATCCTGTTCATCCTCCCCTCCTGGAGGCAGGATATTGCAGGTGTCTCCTGATTGCTACACTCCCAAAGGGAATTCAGTAAGTCTGTTCCTCTACATCAATGTTCAGTATCACTGCAGTAACTGTACATCCACTGGTGGATTGTCTGCTGTACTGTATTTCTGGACTGTTTCTTTGTATAATGATCGTTTCCATATATGATGATCATCCATCTTTCATCTTCTCTCACCCCAAGCCCTGTATGCCCTTTACCACTCCAGCACTGTTCAGTCTGTTACACAAAATGGGCTCAGGTACAGATTAGTTAGGTGAGCTTCATTTAGCACACAGCTTCCCTACAGAAGCCCTTGGACTGCAATATTACATGTCATAAATGAAAGCCTTCATCTCCCTGCTGTCTTACATCACTCTCCAAAATCAAAATGCTCTTCCTTAACTCCAGGTTCTTCTCAGACATGATGATTGTGTACAAGGGCACTGCTCTTGTTAGTTGAAGTCACTGCTGTACCTCTCTAGATTGATTTAGTTCGATGGTCTCAACCAGTGGTTTTGTACTACATATCAAAAGATTTGTTTCTCTCAAATATCCCAACAGAGTCAGATAAGACACACTTGGCCCATTTTAGTACAAAATGCAAAACATTCTTAGAGCAAAACGTGCAAAACTCCCACAACTATTTAGGTTAATAATTAAAAGGCCTTCCCCTAGGGTTAACCAAGTCAAGTTAGTTATTCATCTCACTTAAAAGTGCACATACTAGGACAAAAAAAAAAAAAAAGACATTTTATTTTGTATTTCATCCATGTATAGCTGTGTATTATAACCACATGCAGAAGTGTACTATGCTTCCAGAGAAGTAAAGTATATTTTGGCATTTGTGACAGAGTGCAGCAAGCCACATACCTTGAAGCCATCCAAGCCTCTCAGATTGCTACAGAAGACATACCTGCATATCTCAAACTGCCCTGGTGACTGCACCAGTTTAAACACTATGGCATTCACAGAGAGTATATGCAAGCTGTACATATAACAACACATTTAGAAAGTTACTTGCAATTCACTCCTCCTGTACATACCTTTATACTTTATACCTGTGCTGGTAGTCTCAGCCAGTTACTTCTCAAAAAAATACTTGAAAAGCAAATTTGCTTTCATCCAAATATTGCTCATAGCTTTGCAGAAAGACTAAACCATAGGAGAAGGTAAGAAGGAGGGAAAACATTTCCAGGGGGCAAAAAGGTGCTTGATTCCAATTGTAAATAAATCTAAGCTGACTGCCTAACTACATTGGTTTCCAAGAATCTTTTATTTAATGTATTCACCTGTACCAACTAAATCCATAAAGACAATAATTTAAACAGACTCCAACTTAGCATTTTAGACAGTGTACCCATCTCTTTTGCTGACAAAAAATTTAGAAAAAAACCCCAACAACCAAAAAACAATGCTCATGTGGTCAATCTTACAAAAGATGACCACTTGATACCAGCCAACTGTAACATGTAGCTTCAGGGGAGAGACTAGTCACTGCCTTCATTAGGCAATAAACAGTGTTTTCATGACAAAACTAACTCTGCCCCCATGCCTCCATGCTCCCATCTATAGGAATCAAACAACAAGAGAAAAGCAGCAGCTCCAGCTACAAAAAAAAAAATATCAGTGTGCAAAAGCAAATCCAAGACAAAAAATATGGGAGTCTGGAAGAATAATCAAAGATGATATCAGGACAAATAATTAATCAGTGATTTTTAAACTATTAGGACAAAGAAAGGCCACATTCGCCAAGAATACATTATGGCTTCAATCAGCAGATGTAGCATATAATTATGGTAAGATAAGCCTTCAGCAAATTTCCACATAGCAACCTTATAAATAAACTACAAAACTGTGTTCTGGACTAAGTGTCTAGAATGGGAATATACAACAGTTTGAAACGTAAATTAAGAAAGAAAAGCCTTTAGTGTGTTTCACAAAACAAAATAGACTCACAGGTTGAATTAAGGTCATCAAACCCAATTCCATGGTCAAAGCAGGGCCTGTGAGATCAGGTTACTCACATCCTTACCAAGTTCTATCTTCAACAACAAAAATCCCACCCTCCTGTGCAATGTTGCAGTAAGTGACCACCCTTAGGGTGATCATGTTCTAAATAAAATCCACTCAGGACTGTGCCCACTACCCCCATCCTGTTATCAGCTGACTGCTTTTTTTTAAAAAAAAAAAACAAAAACCAATAACAATGGCCATCCATCAGGTAGCCCTGCTATCTTCAGCCACTGGAGACTGTGCTGAGGGCAACACCAATTGTTCTGGAAAAACACCACTAAAAATAACTATTTGAGTTTGGTAATCAATGCTATCTTATGGCTTCACTATTTTCCAGATGATTCTAAATTGACATAGAACTTCCTGGAATCTTAGGCTTTCCTCTTTGTAGTCCATTCATGCAGTAAAATAGCAAGCATTCCTACACAATTAGTCTTGCTAGCAACTGCATTTAGACATATTTTTGTTTAGAGCAATACAAAACATTTGCCCAGAAATAGTAACATTTTGAAAATTAGCACATTAGCAAATTGAGACTTATGTATTTATTAGGCAAACTGAAGAATGTGCTTCCTGGTATTGCCAAAGAGCATTCATTACACTAAGATCTCTGTATCAAATCTTTATCTGTTACATTTGCAAAGTCATTCACTGTAACATGTCTGTGTGAAAATGTTCAAGAGCAAAATGGATTCCTACAGGTCCACTGAAGCTCTTGGCCATTTGCAATCACTAACCTGACAAAACACTATTACAGACTTGTTTTAGGAATGTAATTCAGTCATTTCAGTACTTCCTGTCTTTGCCTCTGTGGGCTAGTAAACTTGACTTCAACAGTTTGGTTACATTAACCTAGCTTTCCTTCCCATTACTATGATGTTTTTCTTTCTTCTGAGTACTATGAGTCATTTCCTTAAATCTTTGCTGGTTTGGCTGCAGCCTTTAGGATAGTAGGAACTGCCAATGCTCCTCTTTCACTTCTGGTTTTAATTCCACTGTGTGCTGGAATCACTTCTCTGCTACAGTGGAATTATCTAAGGTATTTTTGTTGAAATAATTAGATTTTCACCTGATGCAAATCATTCAAGTTCAGCTGTCAGCATATTCTTTGAAGCCATGCAAGTTTACAGTTGCTGATGGCCTGAGCCCCGTGTTCCATTACCATTCTGATAAAGCCCCTGTAGATGACAGGCTGTTTCTCCTGTTCAGAAACATGACTATCCCACTCCATTCTTTCATCCTTCCACTTGAACTGAGGGAACAAATGAAAAGAAGTCTTGATGCCTGATTATATAAAGTCCTCTATGTATTCCTAAGACTTGGGCAGAGAAAAACACACACAAAAAAAAAAAAGGAACAAGAATATCATTACATGATGTATTTGTTCTCCTGAAAGTGAACAATTTCTTCTGTTCATCTATTATTTCACTACAGGATCACACACAGAACTCCAGCCAACTCTTAAAAAACATATCCAGATGGAGAACACAGGTTTACTGAGAGATAAAGCTCAAGATGATAGGTCCAGAAAAGACCAGATAAAGGTGGTTTGTATCATCTCCGAACCACTTGGGCTCAAGACTCTTACCACTACTAAAATGATGCTTGTTGATAGAGGACTTCAAAAAACTTCATAAAAGTATAAGATACCAAATGACATTCTACAGTAAGTGTCTGCTTCACTGAAGTGCAACAAAAGAGGAAAAGAATGACTGCTGAAATTACGTCTGTACAAGACCAATATACTGATAAATTGGGCACTCTGGCCTCTAGGAACCTTCCCACTGGCACCAAGGGGAATGGTGCACATTTCCATTATCACAGGACCCAGTTGTGGTTACAAAGCCAGGGTGATCCTTCTCCTCCATTCCCACTTACTCATGGCTGGGTTTGTCTCAGACAGAAACACATTGGAAAAACTAAGGCTACTCTCTTCCCAGTCAGGGCCCATGTTTAATATGCACATTAAAGTGAACTAGTTTTACCAAAAATTTAATCACAAAATAGCTTCTTGCCCTTTGTAGACACATGACTCCAAAAAGTAAGTAATCTTCCCCTCTCTCATTCCTAAATTGGATATTGAAATTATTGAATTACACAGCATTTCATCAAGTATGGGATCTGAAAGGAAACATGGCTGTTCTCCCACATACTTACAATGTAATTTGTACAGCTTAGCTACTGCTTTACACATAACTATATTTGACACTCAGAGATGCATTATGCTGGATTTAAGCTAACAGCTAGACAAATGGGGAATAAAAAGTATTGAGGAATGTGGTCTCCTAAATATTCTGCCTGCTCTGAATTACTACAGCAAAACCAAGTTTCTGTAGTGCAGAAACAAATCATGCAAGAGAAAGATTATTTCCACTACCACCTTCCTTGGGCTTATGATGAGACAGCCCCCATGCCTCTCACTGAGCACCTGCATGTCTTCTTATAGGGAGAGGACAAGACTCTTCCTCTCACAGCCAGTTCTGTGTTAAAGTTCATGGACCTTTTATCTTCCTTCCTTTACCAGAGGTCATATGTTTATTGTGTCTTTGAAAACAGCACAGAATATCATTCTTCAGATACCATGCAGAACCAAAAACATCTAAGTTACTAAAAGTGTTAGGAGGAAAATGGAATAAAAACTAAGATGAGATCTCCTCAAGAGTAATTTTTTTTCCTGTGTACTTCTATGGCAGAAAGAAATATCAGATCTGCCCAACTCAACACATTCTCTTGGATAAAACCAATTCTTAAAATTCTAAAGGAAAAGTAAAGTAAAATCCCCTTTTTTTAAATGACTTCTCATTCCCTATATTTTGTTCAGTTACTTATACCTACTTAAAATAGACATCAGTGTTACTTTGGCAATAAATTATTGAAAGTTATGAAATAGCAGCGTTTGACACTAGAGGAATAAGTGACTACACAAAGCAAAGGGTATTGGAGAAACAGTTGTCTGACATTCAGATTGCAGCTCACAAGGTTCTTCTTTCTGATACTGTGTCCCTACGGTTTTGTGTTCCGTAAAGCCTGACCTAAAATTCAGTATAGCCCCACTAACATCACCCCTAACCTTTCAGTCACAATTAGACAGTGTACTACCCACTTGGAGCTGGGCTCCTTTCCAGAAATAGAGGACAGTCAGCTGATAAAGGGAATTTCTATAACAAGAGGGAAGTTTCTACCAGGTAGTAGCAAGGGCAGGACAAGCCAGGAATGTGGGACAACAGCACATCACCCATCCTGAGGTAATTCCACCCTATCTCAATAGATCAGGAAGATGCTGATAACAATGACCCACTGTGGTCCCTTCCAACCTTACCCATTCTGTGATTCTGCAACCCTACCAAAAGCCTCACACATAAGTCAATGCCGAACCACTAAGAACCATCCAGGGAGCCCATGAAGTAACAACAAGAAGCAGGACAGGAACAGAAACAACCTGTCTTCAACACACCCCCAACATCCAACCAAGGCAGGGACAGAACAGAAAACTGAACCTCAGGGCAGCTCAAACCAGGAGTGATTACTCAGGGCCAGGCTTAAATAGAGCTCCTGGGCCCGGGGTGGGTCTGTAAGTGGGGCCCCAGGTGGGGCTGATCAGGGAAATTAAAGCCTATTAGCACACAGAGCCCTGGCAGTGCAGGAGAGGTTACTGAGGGATGAGAGATGAGTAGATGTGGGAAATAAAAACAAGTGTGTTTTAATTGCTAAATATACACAGGTGCTTTCTACAGCATTGTGACTCACAAGGTGCAAACAATTTTATGGTAATGAAATCAAGTATTAGACTTGTACGAAACAAAGCAAAACAAGAAGTCCTCCAATCCCACTTTTCTGTTTAATTTCTGATAGGTACCCATTGGTTGATCTCAGCAGCTGATAGCCTTCACTACTGAAGTGGAAATGCATTAATTACACCAGCCATTTCATGCAATATGAAAGCTTTGAGTGACTGAAGGTACCTGTGCAGTGTAAAGGAGATTTTTTTCTTAGTTGAGACACTACTACAATAATTTAGTAAATCTTATCCACTAAGACAAATGGAAGAACAGATTTTTGAAATTAATCATTGTTGAATGCAGCATTTTAGCTATGCAGGATGCTAAGAATATACACTATATGTGCCAATAATAGCAAATTTAAAAAAAAAATTAGAATATTTCTAATGAAGAAGGTTGATCCATTTAAAACCTGACTCCAAAAAGCACTTTTACCTATCTATAATTTTATTTCCATTAGTTTAGGAATATAGAGGAAAACTCCTTAAGTGTATATTTGATTTAAATTGAAATACTAACTCACCTCAGCTCTTAACTTACATCAGAATTTATTTCAGATACCCTCTCCTTCAATAAAGACACTTTTTCCTGTTTGCCACTTTATATTTATTTGAATGAAATGGAAAGAATGAGAAATACCTAAAAATTATCTGTGAAGATTAGAGTGGGGAGAGGGATATTTCAGAACAGGAATAATTTTTTTTTAATCCAGGGCAGTTTTTTTCCAGTGGCTTCTAAAGAAGAGAGAGCCTTTCTTGCTCTTTAGTAAGGAAGGAACATGGTTATCAATTTCATGATTTAGTATTTAGGTTACAAAGCAATTTTTCCTAATTGACAGACACATGGTGCAGTTCCTTTGACACCAATGTAGGACATTACCTAACATGACAAAGATATTGCCAGTGTAGGATTATTGTTTTCAGTCTTTCAGGTTCTTTATAGTGCCATCTTCAATTCTAATTCATGCTATTATTTATTAATTGCTCCTCTTACAAATCAGGCAATATCAATTTTTTTATAATTGGTAATATTTAAATCTCTCTTTATAGCTGTTTTCTAATTAGGTTTAGAATGTGAATCTATCACTTTGCTTCTGAGAGCCAAAAGAGACAGGCTGTACTCTTGCCAGAAAATGCCAGTGCAACTTCCAAGAGTGAAAATTCCTGGACTTCTGAGCCTCGTACATTTGTTTCTAATTCTCCTAACATTTCAGCAAAGACAAGGTTCACATAGTCCATCTGTTGAAAAGTCTCCCAGAGATTAAGATGTTTAAAACTGCATGGCTATAATAAATAAGAGTGTATATATAAGGTTACACAGCACACTGAATGTTACCAAATGTTAACACCTTGTGTGGATCAGCCAGACTTTTAAGCAGAGATCCAATGGTTTTCTGTCAGGTTCACCAAGGCTGTATTTATTTCCCTGCTCATTCTCACAACCATTAATGGCTTCCTTTAGAATTCTTTGGTGATGGGTGAGGTATCAGAAAACTGAAAAAGGTCAAATATAGTGACAAGTCTGTAAAAATGGCAGGAGAGGAACCAATAAATTGTAGCCTAGTCCATTTAACTTCATCTCCTGAGGGAAAAAAAAAGTAACACACACACTGGGACAGGTGACTGGAATGGATAATCTAATAACAAGATCTATACACAGTCAGTATAGATATGACAAGAATAAATCCTATCAGACTAATGTGCTACTATAGCAGACCAGGAATGGCTGCAGACAGGGAAGTAGCAGCAGAGGCCATACTTCAGGACTCCAGCAAACTTTAAACCCTATTTCGTGTAACAATCCCATAAAATATAGCAGAAATTGTCAGTCCATGACATAATAAAGGTGAATAAGCATCTCCACACAGGGTTGTTATGACTATTTCACTGTGAAAATGGAAGGATGTATAAAAATAGACAGATATTCTATTCTGGGCCCATATCTGTTCCGTGTTTCATTGATGATTGAAACTCTACGGAAAGAGTTTGTTGGAGACCAACAAGAAACAAGAGCTCTGAGAATGAGCTGAAAGACTTAGGAGCAACTAGAATAAGGAACAGAACACTTAAGGGTTGATCAATGCATAATAAAAGTATACGCAAGCATAAAAGTTTGACAGAAAGAAGAAATAATCCGTTCACTGTGAACATGGTGGACAGGACAAGAACTAATGGTGTTAAGTTGCAGGAAGAATAATTCAAGTTACTTATTAAAGGGAAAAAGTATTTCTGATGGTAAGTGAAGCACAGGAATTTCCTGGAGAGGTCATGGAGACCTCATAATTAGACATTGTAAAGGAGTGGATAAACAAATATCTATGAGGAATGAACTCAGCACAGTTAGGAGATGAACTAGATGAACTTATTGTGATCTCTTTCAGTCTTTTTTTATGGTTCCATGAGTCAGTATAACTAAAAAGATGTTTAAGAATCTCTCTGCTCTTATGGTTAGGAAAAGAAATTATCTTGGGAATTTCTAAGGGTGGAAAAGTTTTTATAACAGCTATGGAGGATGTTTTATTTATTTGCTGCTGGGCCTTAAGTGCACAGTACTTTAGTACACAGTAGGCCACATTATATTATTCTGAGAAATTTAAGTTAATGGGACTCACTTGGGGAATATGGCATAACATCATGAAAGACAAAATATTATGGGCTCTTTCTTCTGCAAAGTAGATGAACGCAATAAAGCCTTTCAAAACACCACCAGCATTAATTTTCACCAGCAATAGACCTCTCTCAAATAACAAAAACTAAATTTAGCACTTTGCCTAGAAAAGCATTTCTGGATACAACAGATGATTAAATACTCCATGTGCCGCCTTCTCTTTCCTCATCCTCACCTTGCAGCTTTCTGAACTTGCCTTTTTGCACATGGCTCCCACCTCAGAAAACTATAAAGAAGAGCACTTTGCTCATAATGGTGCTGAGAAGTGGCTAAATTCGAGATCAAGAATAATACATAAAAGCGAGCTCTGGAATTCAGACCATGTTGTGTTAATGATAAATTACACGGTACTACCATTCCATTTATAGGTAAACTCTGCCTCTTGGGCTCAGGGAGTGCAGACACATCCAGCCATCAGCTCCAGGTGTTGGCAGCAGCCCTAAGGCAGCCCCAGAGACATCTGATGGTGCTCTCTGGGTGGTGACTGTCACTTCTTGTCCCCAGGGCTGAGGGCAGACCCACATCCTTCACAGGAGAGCCCTATACTGCTCTCAGTTTGGGGGCTTTGTGCAGTTCCAAAGAGACATGACTCCTTACAGTAGATCAACCAACTAATGGATCTCCTTTAGCTTGACAGTATTTTTTTCATCCCAATGAATATGATACAATAGACTCTGCAGATAGGCTGAGTAAGAGAATAAAATGCTCTCCTATTCAGTTATGCTTTTTCTGAGATTTGCAGATATTATGTGTGTGTGAGGTGAGGAAAAGGGATAGGATGAAAAAAAGAGAGAGAGAACATAGGAAAATAGACCTGGTGCACCAAAATGAGAAAGATCCTGTTATTCTTTTCTTTGATCATACTATTGGCCACAGAAAAATGGCCAATGTAAATTATATATGCCAAAGTCAACTTCAGCTGCTGTTCTTTGTAGCCATTTGATCTTGCATCTGCCAACTTTTACCCATTTCCCCAATTTTATCCACATTTAATATTATATAGCCATTAAAAATGTGGTTTTCTACTTGGTTCAAGTTTTCTGAGTAACAGACATTGTACTATTTCCTGCAACATACTAGATAAATAAAATGTCATTTATGCAACAGAAGTAATATTCTACTGAATATATACTATCACTAATAACACCTAATCACCAAAACTTTTTAAACCATTTATATGGATTTAAAAAAGACATCAAAGAGTTTACTTCTTATTGTTAGGCTAAAACACACCATGAAAGGGTCATTTTCAATGAATAAAAACAAAACTGTGGACATTGTTATTTTTTTAAGAGGTCTTTGATTTATTATATTGTTTATATGGCTGCTGAAAAAAAATGGCTGCTAAGTTCAACCATAGCTAATTGATGAGAAAAAAGGTTTCTGTGGCAATATTACAGGAACTGATAAAACACAAGGAAAGAGACCTCCTGGACCTCCTACACTGAGAATCTCTCACTAGTTTATGTGTGGAAAATACATAAATAATTGTTTTACTCAGAGGTGCTAAGCACCTGTAGCTGTCATGGACTGTAATTGGTGCTGTCAACACTCATAACTTCCAGACGTTTGGATTGTGCAACTCATGATCCTGGCATCTAGAAGACAGACAGCTCCAGCTGGTGCTGATCTGGGGTGAGGCAGCACACTTCACTGGATTTCAGGTTGTTTCAATAATGGACAATGTTCACTTTCCCATTTACAGAAAAAAAAAAAAAAGGAAAAAAAAAGGTGGTTGATATTTGTAAACTTTGGAACTGGAAAGGACTTTCACTCTTTCCTGGACTGCCCTACACACCTAAAGTGATATGTCACAATAAGCACACTACTGAGAGAAAGGAAGATTGCACTGTTTTCATGACTTATATTTATATTTTTTCCAGTGTTTTTGACCTCAGATATTTTATTTCCCATGGTCATGAAAGGTATCAGAGGATCTTGTGAACAGTATGTTGCCTGCAAACTGCTGGCTACCATCCACAAAGGCTTTGAGACCACAAAGAGAATTAAATACTACAATTAAATTCTAGATGTCTCCACTGAGAAAGCCTCCCTGAGTGGACACAATGTTCAGCAGAAATGGAACCGTGGGCGTTGTGGAATTCATACTGTCATGGAACTAAGTGGGAAATACATGAAGACTCCGTAAGCCAAACTCTGAACCTGTGTCAAAATGACTGCATGTTGAAATGGGGCATGACACAGCTCCCATCTACCTGCAGTATCAGCATATCCCCTGATGGATTTTAACATGGTCCTTCAAGGTGGTGATAAATGTGAGGTGAGTTCACCATCACACCAGCTTTAATTTCTGTCTTGCTTTCCAGAGTATGTATAGCAACATGGTTTGGCCATCATAACTGCATGGATGCCCAAGTTCTGGAGAAGACAGACAACAGCCATCTGCAGTACTGCAAGTGAGGTGTGATGCTTTCAGGGTGGGATACCTTGTTGGGGTTCCAGGATCATCATCTAGCAGACTGCTTTTCCACTGGAAAACAGCCATCAAAACAGAAAGCTTTTGTGGGAGCGTGTGACTGGTAGGGTGACTTCTTTTGTCAGAAAGGATTTCTCAGATTCAGGAGAAACAAGCTGGCTGGCACCAGACAGACCCAAAGAGATGTGAACTCTTCACTCTCGTCTCCCTGCTTCGGGCAGTCACCCTCGGGCAGCGATCGCTCTCCCGGGCAGTGTCCGGGTGCCGGAACAGTGGAACAGCATTGCGGCTACCAGGCCAGTGCTGCAGCTGGCGCTGATGTTTCCTCTACACTAGTGCACGTTTCTGGGCTTAATCTGTTTGCAAAGTGCTATGAACTGCGCCAGTGTAAAATCCAGCCCTGGGCTTCTGGGTGCGGACTAATGTAGTTAGTGCGCTGGAAGGTGAGGGATGCCTAACCCAGCCTTTTGCGGTGCAGCACAAGGCACTTGGCCGTCATGAGGCTTCGAGCAGCGACCCGAGAGCCAGGTCCCTCCCCGTCGGGAAGGGATGTGCGAGCAGCAGCAACTACAGCGTCTCCGGGACCTGCGGCAAAGCTCGGGCTCGCTCGTCCTCGCTGCCCACACCGTGGGTCGGCTTTGGGTTCGGTGTTACTCGGCACCGCCACCCGCCCGTCCTCCGTACGATCGCTTCTGACCCTCCCTCGGGCGAGGGCTGGGAGCGGGACTGGCTGCGGAGGACCGCCAGTAGCCGCGACCCCGGCCCGGCCACCCCGGGGCGGGGGCGGTGCCGCTGGGGGCGGTGGCATCTCCCCTCCCCTCCCTGCCCCTCCCTGCCCCTCCCTTCCCCCGTCCCTCCCCGCCCTCCTCCGGGGCCGCGGTGCTGCCCCCTCCTCCCGGGGATATCCCCGGCCCCTCCCCGGCGGGCGGTGGCCCAATGGAGGTGGGGATGCTGTGCGGGCTGCGGGCGGGCTGGGGG